>NC_134789.1:26414004-26416504 GCF_046742065.1 Oratosquilla oratoria
AACTTAAGCACATAAGACAAATGCTCATAAACAATGGTTATTCTAATACTGATTTTGACAACATGACAAAAGAAATGCTTCATAGATATTCTTCCCAGAACAACCCCCAGAGTAAACCCAATGCAAAACACCAAATAAAGATATCTTATCATAATACTTATACAGAGGCATACAAAAAAAGATGAGAAAGCAGTTAAAGACATAATAAAGAAAAATTGCCACCCCATAAAACAGGATGATGAAATTAAGGTCATCATATACTACAAAAATACCAAAACATCTTCACTAGTTATGAAAAATAACACGTTCAAACCAGAGGCATTGCAAAGGACCAATGTAATATATGAATTCACTTGTCCTGAGGAAGACATTGCACTTCCAGCTAGTTACATTGGTCATACACAATGCACGTTAGGCAGAAGATTAACGTACCATCAGCAAACAGGGGCGATAAAAGAACATCTAAAGAAATACCACAACATTGGAATCACAAGGGATTTAATATCTAAACATACCAAAATCATAGGCCACCATAACAACTCCAGAAAGCTCCAACTTCTAGAGGCCATGATCATCAGAGATAAAGCCCCCTCCATCAATCTGCAATGCGACCAAACATCCAATATACCTCTGTACAGTCATAAGATGCAATCATTCGCCTCTTCCTCCCCCTCCCCCTCAGCACAACCCAATTCCACCCCCTCTTCACCTCTCCCTCCTCCACCTCCTCCTCCCCCTCCACACAACCCCTCTCCTCATCAGGTCATGAGATCATTTAAAAGACCAGAGGCCACGGGTAATCCACTAATCACCTCACACCTTCCTAAGCGAAGGTCACCCTGGGTCAAGATGTAGCCACCAGCCATTTAAACATTTCACCTATAAGGCATGTAGTAGTTATTATTTTTGTTTTTGTTAAATTTAAAATGTAATTTTAATATGTTAAACTTAACTGTAATTCTAAGGTTTGATTTCTAAATATAATCTTGTATATGTCCAACCATTAATGTAATTCAAACTTGTAGTATCATAAATATTTATTGTATCTTTAAAAAAAGAAATACCAGAAGATGTCTTTTTAGAGACGAAACGTCGTGTAATAAAATGGAGAATTATAAGGAATTAGTTTATGCACACCCTATCCAAGGGAAGAATATAATTAGAAAAATAGAAAACACAACAAGGAAATTAACAACTTCCAGAATGCTGTCGTATTCAATCAAACATGTTTAAAAGAGAACCTGCTCCCAAAATACACTAATATATATATAAATATATATATATATATATATATATATATATATATATATATATATATATATATATATATATGCACCTACAATGCTGTATAAATTTCTTTCCTTTCTTGACACAAAAGTTCAAGTGATCAAGACCCACAGAAGATAAATCCATCCACGGTTACGCAAGACAATGTAAAGCGAAGTTTTTTGTTCTCACTAATAAAACATTTCCATGCACGCCAAGAGTTGGAACACAGTGAAAGGTAATTCTATTCCCTTGATTGACCGAAGTAGCAAAAATGTGGATCGTTACTGCAAGTTGTAGAGATTATTCACTGTCATGAGTGACTTCTGCATATATCAGGGTAGGTTTCTGAGTTGTGGGCTAATGTATGTGTGCATTTATCATTTGAAATAAAGTCAGTATGAAAGAGATTTACACATCTATGGCTGAAATGTGTAATTTTTTCCATCTTAATGAAGAAAGAGATAGATGGTACCGTTATGAAGTTACAAGGTAAGTCAAAAAATGTAAATAGTTTCATAGAGCTTAGGTTCATCTAATAAGGATATAAAGTAGATAGCGAATAGAATATACAAGCTCTTCATCAAACACACTATTCTAGCTGAGAAAGTTAGATTGTAAAGAACTATAATAGCAGGAAACGTGCAGAGCTAGAGAAGGTAATCATTCAGCAAAGTGATGTGCATATGCACCAAAGACACAAAGAAATATACATGACCTGCTGCCTACATGAGTAAGTGGGGTCATGGAGTAAAAAAAAAAAAAAAAAAAAGTTGCCAGATTATCCTAAATGGTCCACTGCTAAACTAGCCTATGACGCGCGGTCATTGACTTTTGTACCTCATTACGGTAGTGAAATTAAGTTTGGTGAAAAGAAAATAAATTGGGAAGGAATAGAAGTTTATAACCATAAAACAGAAATATTCGAAATTTAGAATATGGCAACGTGAGGTAATTTCAATGGCTTAACATAAACACGCAGAAGAGAAGGATAAATAGAGAACTCAGACAGAAACAATAGAATTCAAATGGGAGGAGAGAACGTAGACACTGGGTCGCTGAGAGAATACACGAGACGATGAAGGCAGGAAGGAGAAAGATTGCAGAAGGAAATGGAGAAAGGAGACGGTTGATTACAATTGGTAAAAAAAATGGATTAGAGATGAGCTCAAACATACAAAGAAAAACCTAATTGAAGCATAACAAAGAGAAAATAGATTTGAAAGTGTGACAC
>NC_134789.1:26421504-26441504 GCF_046742065.1 Oratosquilla oratoria
TTAGCGTGAATTGCTTAAATGAGAAAGAAAAAGAGAAGGAGTACAAGAAGCTGGAAGAGGAGTGGGAGGGAGTGAAGGATAGAGTATAACTAGAAGTGGAGGAGGAATGGGGATGGTTTAAGGAGGGTGTCACAAAGTGTGCAAAGATAGTGTGTGGAGCAAGGAGGACAGGAGGAAATAGAAGAAAGAGTAGTGAGTGGTGGGATGAGAAAGCGAAGAAGGTTGTAGAGGAGAAGAAGTGAGCTTTCACAGATTGGTTACAAAATAGGACTAGAGAATCATATGAGAGGTACAAAAAAAAGAAAAGAGAAGTAAAGCATAATGTAAAGGAGGCAAAGAAGAGAGCAGACGTGAAATGGGGTAAGAATATGACAAAAAATGTTGAAAATAATAAAAAGATTTTTTGGAAAGAAATTAAGAGAGGAAGAGGAGGTGAATCAAGTAGAGAAGAAAAAGTAAAAGGTGCAGATGGAGAGATGATAATGGAAGAGAAGGCAGTAAGAGGAAGATGGGCAGAGTATTTTAGGGAGTGGCTAAATGTGAAGGAGGATAGGGAGGGAAATGTAGTTGCAGTGGGAAGTGCTAAGAAAATGACAGTGATGAGTGCGGAAAATAGGGGAGAAATAAGGAAGGATGAGGTGAAGGCAGTTGTTAAGATGATGAGAGCAGGTAAGGTACCTGGTCTGGATTGATATCATGCAGAGTGTCCGAAAAAAGGAGGTGCAGTAATGGTGGACTGCCTGGTGAGGTTATTTAATGTTTGTTTAAGAGAGGGTAGAGTGCCGGAGGACTGGAGGAGTGTCTGTATAGTTCCACTTTACAAGGGAAAGGGGGAAAAGAGTGAGTGTATTAGTTTCAGAGGGATCAGCTTGTTAAGTGTAGTTGGGAAGGCTTATGGGAGGATTAGAAGAGGAACAGAGGGAGTAATTGGTGAGGAACAGTGTGGGTTTAAGAATGGTAGAGATCGCGTAGATCAGAATTTTGTGGTAAGACAGATATGTGAGAAAGCTATAGGAAAAGGTAAGGATGTTTTTTGGGCTTTTATGGATTTGGAAAAGGCTTATGATAGGATAGACAGGAAGGCAATGTGGGAACTTTTGCAGATATATGGGATAGTAGGAAAACTTCTAGGAGCTGTCAAGAGTTTTTACGAGAGTAGTAGAGCATGTGTCGGGATTAGAAATGGAGAAAGTGAGTGGTTTGAGGTAAAGATGGGACTTCGTCAGGGATGTGTTATGTCACTCTGGCTGGGCAATTTAAACATGGATGGGGTGGTGCGAGAGGTAAATGCAAGAGTAGTGGATCAGGGATTAGAGATGGTTAAAGAAAATGGAGAAAAAGTGGGAGATAAGCCAGCTGTTGTTTGCGGACGACACTGCGCTTGTGGCAGGATCAGAGGAGGGATTGAGGAGGCTAGTGACAGAGTTTGGGAAAGTGTGTGAAAGAAGGAAGTTGAAGATGTAAGTGGGTAAAAGTAAGGTGATGAGATGTACAAGGGGTGAAAGTGGCAGCAGACTGGAAGTGAGTATTCAGGGAGAGAGATTGAAGAAAGTGGATAGTGAATGCTAAAAGGAGATTATACGAAGGAATGATTGTGCCGACAGCACTATATGGGGGCAGAAACATGGAACATAAGAGAGGAATAGAGGAAGAGAGGAGTTTGAATGTGTTTGAGAAGAGGTGTCTGAGAAGTATGATAGAGTGAGAAATGAGGGGGTGAGGAGAAGGGGAGTGGAAAGGGAGCTGGGAGATAGGGTAAATGAAAGAGTACTGGAATGGTTTGGACACATGGAGAGAATGAGTGAAGAAAGACTAATAAAAGAGGTGTGGAAGGCAGATGTGGAAGGAGTGAACATGAGGAGGTGACCTAGTATAAGATGGATTGGGTAAAAGGGGCTTTGGGGAAGAGGGGAATGTCTGTTGAGGAAGGACGAAAGAGGACAGAAGACAGGGGTGAATGGAGAATGGTTGTATATGGATGCTGTGATCCATGAGGTAGAATGGGTTGGGGTTGGGGAGAGAGAGAGTATGTGTACTCAACTTATATCTCTCTTAATAGCGTAATGGGTTTAGTCACTGACACTTTGTAACGTCCGAGCTGAGTTCGAGTCCTCGGCTCGACTTTGTTTCAATTTCCAATTTATGCAAAGTGGTTTAGTTTTAACATTTTGTCACATCAGCAACAATATCGATACCCTAGCTTGTGTTTACAAAACTTTAGGTGGTGAGCGAGATTATGCAACTCTGCGTCCATTGTTTTCAAAACATCTAAGTCGTAGAAATTAATTTCTCGCCACCTACCCCTCTATATACCTACTTGTCTACTACTTGTCTACCTTAATCTACCAGCCTCTCACAGGGCATGGCAGCTACCCTTGGTCGTCCCGGCCAATTATTTCTACTAATCTTTTACAGGGCTCGCTAATACATACTTTGAAAATCATCATGTACATGAACTGGTAAAAATGGTATCAGTAAAACATGTCAGACATATACATTTCAAAGAAACAAGTAACCCCTCCAAAATGCATAAATGTTAAAAATAATTCAAGCAGAATCATGCTGAACAGAATCAAATGTTGACACTCTCCTGAATATAAAAATTTAAGTCAGAGCAGCCACAACTATTGAAGAAAAGAGGACATTAAGAATAACTATATAATTGGTAGAATAATCATTTGAGGGAGATCTTGACAATGATCTCTTAATTTTCAAAGGGGAGAGTTTTCGGGTAATGTGATGTTGAAGGTTGAGATATATGATTTTTCAGTTAAATGCATAGTATTAAGGGTATTAGCAATAGTGGAAAATGTGCCTGCATGTAATTCACAGGTGTCAAAAACTGAGACAATACCTTCAATCAATTTCAATTTAGGACCTAAACCTGGACAATCAGTAGATTTTTTTGTCTTGTTGGGGAAAAATAGATAATGGGAACCTTGTATGTTACTATAAGAAATCTGCTATACCAAAATTTTCTTGTAATGACAATTATTCATCAGACACATTTCTAACAAGCGAAGCTTCACATGAATTTTTCAAAGCTTCACGAAACATAAAAAGGGAAGAATTACAAAGATAATGATTCTTATTAATGATTTTACAATGATTTAATCAATCATTAGAGATCGTGTTCTCCTTTAGGTTATCTACAGAAAGGATATAGCTGAATGGATCTACAACTGAAACATCCACCTCATATAATGAACCATTTACCTCCACAGGGAAGGGTATCAGTTTGTATAAATTTAATCTAAAATTAGAAGAAAAAGTAATTTCTATTATCACTGAGGAAACATTTAAATACGCAGTTAATAAAGGGTAATAGAATGCCACATTTGCTTCATCAAAGAAATTTTTAAAATTCCAATCGTTTCTTTGCTGAGGTAATTATTCTTACAAGTTGAGGTACTGGGAAAAAAGAGGATGTGATTTGACCAGAATTTGCTAGAACTAAATCTTGTACAAAGGATTCCAACTGAATTTGCATCTCAAATAATTTCAAATGCATTGTATTGTATTAAGTAATAAGAAAAGAAGTATGGTATTTTCTTGTTCAGATTGTTTTTAAACTGAGATTTTCTGAATTACCTGTATTTTCAGAGATCAGTTCCTCAATGTTCTTTACACTTGTTTGTGAATTATCAATTTTTGCAACTTTCTCATTCAATTTATTCATAGAAAATTTTAAGTCAGCAAGGAAGGGAAAATTAGATATTCCCAATCCGGCGAGAACTCCTAAAGCTACCACTAACATACTTTTCTTTTGCCTACCATTTCTTTTGAATTTTGAATGTATGACATCAACTTTATGTTCTGTCTCCTTTATCTTACTTTCAAGTTTCTTTTGAACATTTTTACTGGAAATATTCTCTTTTAATAATTACAAATTCACTCTCAAAGAGTCAACATTATCCTAAATTACAGTTACGTTTTTATAATCCAGAACTATCCTGATAAGCTTGTCTACCATTATTAGGTTACCTTGATGTTGTACCAATGCTCCAGGACGAATTGGGTTCCAGTCCAGGGCACTCACCAAAGAAAGTAATATTTAAATGGCAGTCTTCATCTGTAAAATGTATCAAGATTAATATTCAATTCCCGTGCGATATTATTAACATATTCCCTATACTCTTCATGGTTTAGTCCCATTAAAAGTGATACATAGAGTATCTTCATCATCAAATTGTATCCTAACCTTCTTCATATCATCTAAGTGATTTATTGATACTTCCCTAGTTTCTAAGTATTTATTTCCACCTGCAGAATCAATTACCATATATTAGGAGGTCCCCAAACTTTTCAGCTCATCGACCCACTAGTAAAGTTTAAGATTTTCTATAGACCCTCAAACTATTAATTCACGAATTATGTGAGTTTGTTATCATTGTTGGTGTTGTTGTTGTTATTATGCTAGTAATATTATCATTATTACTATAGTTGTTATTATTATTATCCTTATTGTTATTATTATTATTATTACTATTATTTCTATTATTGTTATTACTATTATGATTTTAGTTGCCAATATTGTTATTATCATCATTATGATTATTATAATTTTTGTTGATATTATTATCTTAATTCTTTATTGTAGTTCTTGTTTGGTGTCATAAATCACTTTGGTAATTCTAAAGTACCATTGTCACAGTTTTCGTGTCTGTGGCAATTTGCATATAGTTTGTTTTGTTTCAAGTATGGTAATTGCTACTTACTCTACATTACTATATTCATAACCATGTTGAATTATATATTCTATCCATGCTTTCACAGCTGTGTAAAATCATAAAAAAAACTTCAGCTTTAGAAAATTATTTGTGATAGTAGAAACATTGTACTTTTATAGTTACACAGTTCTCCAAAATGGATTTTGGAATTTTGTTTTATAATCTTCCAACTACTAAAGAAAGGTTTTTACCTTAAATTGAAAGGTTAAATAAGAAGTTTATATATACATATATATATATATATATATATATATATATGTATGTATATATATATATATATATATATATATATATATATATATATATATATATATATATATATATATATATATACAACGTTCATCAAGGCGATGGCGTTCCAATAATGATACAGACACTTTCACATATACATAATCATAAGTGTTTTAAAATAAATATTTACAATTTACTAATAGCTTTAAGAGTGATATTATATAGTCTTTATTATATTACTATAAGTAATATTCAAGCCAATAATATTATACAAGCTCGTCATCTTGATGTTCATTCACGATGTGGTTGTATGTATGTGAGATTCTCCATACATGCTGGAATGGGAAGGATTTTTGACTCAGAGTGAACTGACATGGTGTTCTTTAAGTTTAGATATTGTTTGGCTGATTATTTTCACTCTTTCAGTACGAGAAGAGATAAGGGTCATTTCATACTAACCATTTAATTTTAAAGACTGCCTTTCGACCCCATAGTAATTTACTAACCCCTTTCGACCCCCTAGCAATCTACTGACCCCCTTTCGACTCCTTGGCTATTTGTCGACCCCTTGGATGGTCTCATCGAACCCTGGGGGGTCGATAACGACCACTTTGGTAACCCCTGCCCTATATGGAAGTGAGTACCTTGGTGAAACTTTATTATAGGGTGAATGTAGTTTGACCATGACTAAATCTCCTATTTTTAAATCTAGTTTATGTGTTATTTTTTGTTGTTATTTTTTCATCTCTTGTGTATACTCTTGCATATGTTCTCTAACTCTTTGGTGAATACTTTGAAATGTGTTTATCCTATTTGAGATATAATCATCTATATCATACACAGGTTTCTGCTCTGCAATCAAGATTTCGTATGGAAGAGTTTTATCTTCCCCAAAAACAATAAAATGAGATGTTTCACCTGTTGCTATGTTAATTTGGTTGTTCAGAGTATATTTAACACAAGGAATCCAAGTATTCCAAGTTATACTATGAGGACTTATCATACCTCTAAGACATGTAATAATTTTCTTATTTAACCTCTACAACTCTATTACTTTGTGGATGATTCACTAAAATATTGGTTTTCTGGGTCTTAAATAAAATACATCAATTTACCAAGATTTTGTTATCAAATTCAGTTCCATTATCTGAAACTAAGAGCTGAGGTGTAATGAAATTACAGATTATCTGATCATAGATTACTGAAGCAATTGTTTCAGCTTTCTTATTTGGAATGGACTGTATTATACAAAATCTTGAAAAATAATCAATGGCAACAAATACATATTCATATCCATTCTCATACATAGGTAACACCAATATATCTATGTAAACTCTTTCCCAAGGTTTCTGTTGAATGGGATATGTTAACATAGGAGCAGGTTTTAGTGTATTTCCTTTCACCATTGCTCATTTCAAACAATTTTCTATATAATCCTATATATCTTTCTCCATACCTGGCCAAAAGTATTTAAGTTGTGCTTACATAAGAACATAAGAATGAAGGAGACTACAAGAGACCATAAGGCCTACACTCTGTTTGTCTACAAGTTTTACCCTTTCCTGGATGTGAACTACAATCATTATCATGAAGTAACTTCAATATCTCTTTTACAAGAGTTTGTGGTATTAGCAACTGATTTGCTGGGCCCTAGAAATACCTTCCCACTTACATCTGTTTTTCTATACAAAAGTCCATTAGTCAAATGAAATTCCTCTATCTTATACCCTTTTGGTAGTTTTGAAGGATTTCATCTTGGGTTCATCAAATACTTGGCTAATGAGTCACATGTTTTATCATCCCTTTGTTTTCTTATTAGCATTTCCTCATCTAAAGTTACTAACTCTTCTATACTACAAATATAATTAATCAACCTTGTCATTGGTTGGCTAATGTTTCTAGAAAGTGCATCTGCCCCAACATTCTTTCTACCTGGAATATATTCAAATTTAACTTCATAGCACTGAAGTACTGCAAACCATCTAGCTAGTCTGCCCCTAAGATTCTTATGCTTAAATAGGTTCTGAATAGCTGTATGATCAGTCCACACTCTAATTGGATATCCCTGTATCCTATTTCTAAAACATTCTAGTGAATATATCACTGGTAACGTTTCTCTTTCTGTTATAATGTAGTTTCTCTCTGCGCTATTACAAAGTCTAGATGTGTAAGCTATTGGTTTCAAAGTTCTATTTCTCTCTTGCATAAGTATGCCTCCTAACCCTATGCCAGATACATCAGTACAAAGAATGAATTCTTTATCATAGTCTGGAAATATTAAAACTGGAGAACTCATAAGTTTATCTTTCAACTTGTCATAAGCTTGCTTTTGTGCAGATCCCCACATGAACTTTGAGTCCTTCCTCAACAAAGAACTTAATGGATTAGCAATGTCAGCATATCGTTGGATAAATTTTCTATGATAGCCTGTCAATCCCAAAAACTTTTAACCTTTTCTACATTATTTGGAACTGGAAATTTCTTTATTGGTTCAACCTTTGAATTCACTGTACTAAGTCCATGCCTGTCTATCTTATGTCCCAAATTATCACTGTCCTGCAAGAACTTACATTTTTCAAGTTTCACTTTCAATCCTGCTTCAACTAGTCTTGAGAGTATCAAATCTAATTCCTTAAAGTGCTCAGCCGCTCTCTGGGAAACTATTAAAATATAATCTAGAAATACACTGGCAGTGTTTCCTAACAACCCATCTAGAACTGTATTCATTAACCCGCTAAGACCGACGGCCGAAAATTTAGCAATCTCCCAGTACCGCAATTATCATCAAAAAATCAACTCTTATGAATTACTCTGGAAAAAAATCTGCTGTTAGTAGACATGACAATGCATCATCCTACAAGTTTTTATTGCTCTACTCAACATAGTTGTCTCGGAATAATTACCGAGAGTTGGAGAAGATTGTGGTAGCGGCAACTCTCCGCCTCTCTGGCGGTGGTACGCAGTGCTGGGTGGACACGATTGGCTTCACAGAATCCCGCTTTGCCCGACCTCGTGCACTAACAACAGGGGTTGTTGATGCCGTTTTTGGCACGTTTATGGTCACCACCAGATGCATAGTTGTAAATAATAGTTTCGTAAATAAGTAAATACGTAAATACGTAAAAATTCTCGCCGTGACACGATGCGCACGCCTCTCACAAAATTTTGCGGCACACTGTCTGGCGAGAGCAGTTTACTTCCTGCTAGCCTACAGTACTACCATAGGGCTACGTCATGGCCAAATATAGCAGTGCTACCAATTTTAGCGCGGTTTTTATTAGCGCTGAAAGTAGCTGCCCCATTTAAGGCCTGTCGGACGTTTGCGATGCAGCCCTATTTAAGGCCTGTCGGTCTTAGCGGGTTAATATCATGTAAGTTAATAGACTATTACATAACTCAAATGGCATTCGTTTGAACTCATAGTGTCCCGTTGGAGTAGAAAATGCTGTGAACTCACGTGAGTCATCCTGCAATTCTATTTGCAAAAAAGCAGATTTGATATCTACTGTGCTAAGATATCTATTCTCTGTTCCCAAACTTCTAAGAATGTCCCCTATCGCTGGTAATGGTAGCCTGTCTTGTATGGTGTGCATATTCAATTCCCTATAAACAATAACTGGTCGCACCAGAATCAAAGGGAAGTTCCACTCACTTTTACTATGTTCAATAATATCCTGCGATAACATTTCAGTGATTAGTTTATCTATAGTGAGGAACTCTGTAGGCCGGAATATAAATAGGTTGAGTCCCTGGTTTTAATTTGACCTGATGTTTTAAAACAGTTGTTTTGCTTAAGGCGTCCCCCGGCAAAGCAATTACTTTGTTGTGCTTCACGAACAAAGCAACTAAGCTTTCATCCAACTCAGGGCAATTAGTAGGTTCTAGTTGATTATTGTATTTCTTTCCCAACTCTGTTTCTTCCTGAACTGAACAGATTGATGAAATTGGTAATTCCACCTCTTGAGTACTCCCATCTAAAATCTTAATGGGATTTGTATACAACTGAAAACATCCTATTTGTACACCTTTTCTTAAGACTATGTCTTTATTCAAAGTATTAATTATTTATATTTCTACCATGTTCTTATTGACTTATAAATCCCTTAGTACAATTTGAAATCTTTTAATCTAATTAGTTCTGGGATGGTTAAAATTTTAGAGTCTACAGTGACTCTTTACTATACTTCAACCCTTTTAATTGCTCTGGAGTGTAATAATGTCGACTTTATTACGCCACCATCCACAATTTGCAAGGCTTCATTTGTTTTTGATGAATTAGCATATTCTGGGATTCCTTGAAAATCTGAGTTGGGCTCGCTATATGTGACTTTACTTTCTGATGGTCTGGACCGCTCGGCCTCGTTATCTAAAATATAAATGTTATCTTTCCTATCTATTTCTAGGGATTCTTTGATTCATGTCACTGGTCTTAAGTCTGGTTAATTTAAAAATGGGATTAACTGTGATTTCATTAAGATCCCGAAGTCAGCAGGGCATATGACCATGTTCTCTTTTCTCATAGTTGCAAATCCTATCAATAAATCTCCTGGAAAAACGGATTCTTCTGCAACTATCACTGGAATGTGCAAATGTTCATTTGTATGTAAGATAACCTCTAGTTCAACCTTACCTAATGTTTTAACTGATTTCCAGTTATTCCTTACAATGAATAATGCATTGATTTCAAGATTTTCACGCCTGGTTGAAACTAGTTTAAAACCCTACTAGTTATAACATTAACTACATATCCTGTATCAATAAATATTTGAATAGGTTTATTGAACACTCTACCAGTAATGAGAGGTCCTACAGAAGTCCTTCCAATTGTAATTGTCAGTTTATAACTATCTTTGATGTTCGAGTTTTCCTTCACCCTTCTACCACTCTTATCCTTAACACAATACTGTCTATGTGTAAATATATATGGGGCGTTCTGTAGTATTAGTTCATTCTGTGTCTGGGGGTTTCCCTCTTGTTTGGTGGTGCATACGAAAATTTCTACATTCATGTGGTCCATGTCCTATTCTTTGATGATACATACAGAAAGGTGGGCTTCTACAACTATATTCATCATGACCATCATATTTGCAATTTCTAGAAATAGTCCCATAATAAGTCTTGTGCTTTATGCCCCCAAGTATTACAATTGTAACATACAATTCTAGCATCCTTTGATGGGCTTCTAACTCTATGTCTAAACTATCTTTTTCTAAAATCACTCCTTTAGTTCCTAGTTTCTTTCTGTTGTCCCACTGTCATCACATATGGATTTATTATTCGGGTCTCACTGTACCCTTGAAGAAAATAATCTACCTTCCCTAAATTCATAGTTGACTTGAGATCTTTATACAGCTTTTTTGACGTTAAGTCATCAGAGTTTTTTGTTAACAAGACATATGTGATTAATGTTATTACCAGAGAAACTTTCATTTTGTCACTAGATCTTTCTATCCATTCTGAATCTTTCAAGATAGAATTCATGTCTTTTGACCATCTATCTAATCTTGCTAAGTATTCTCTTCTGATTCACTTGTTTTAACTTTTTTTATCCTTTTAACCAAAGACCTGATAGGTTCCTGATCACACTTTGACATAAAATGTTTAATGAACGCTTTTTTATTCACCTCATACTTGTTGATATCTTCCATTTGCTGGAAATTTATGATAAACCTAGCTCTACCTTTCTCAGGATCTACATTCTTTTTTATAACTTCTATTTTCCTTTTTCATCTGTTATATTTATGCTTACGATTAAGGTATTCACTAAACTAAGGAATCTATTAACTCCTGATGATAATAATAACAATAAGGATAATGATGATAACAACTATAGTAATAGTAATAATATTACTAGCATTAATAACAATAACAAAACCAATAATGATAATAAACTGACATAATTCACTCACTAAGTCAAGTCTGCTCCGACGTCACTACTTAATTCATCCAATAACTTTGACCTTTACAAATAAGTGCCTCCCCTTTAAGAGCGTGACTTTTCCTCCGTGCACTAACAATTTCTCTCCTCTTCCACCCTTTTCTCCGATCAGAAAGACTGTTACACTGTCTCAAGCAATACTGCTTACACAAGCAATCTTGGTCAGGAGGCAAAGTGGCTTAGTGTTAACATTTCGTCACATCAGCAACAATATCGATACCCTAGCTTGTGTTTACAAAACTTCAGGCGGTGAGCGAGATTATGCAACTGTGCAACATCATCCCGACCATTATTTTCAAAACACCTTAGTCGTAAAAATTAATTTCTTGTCACCTACCCCTCTATCTACTTACTTGTCTATTACTTGTCTACCTTAATCTACCAGCCTCTTACAATATGCCTCCTCTCGACTGCGATGGAATTGAATTAAAAGTGAATTGTGGTTGACAAGATGCTAATCTGTTGACTGGGAACCAGTCAGTGTATGTATAAACTTTCCCACGTGTACGTGGCGGAGGTGGGTTGAACGCAAAAATTCGTGTGTGTGTAACTCGAGCATACAAGTATAATAAAGTTGTGCTCAACTTATATCTCTATTGATAGCGCAATGGGTTTAGTCACTGACATTTTGTCACATCCGAGCTGAGTTCGAATCCTCGGCTCGACCTCGTTTCAATTTCCAATATATGCCTCCTTCGAGCTTCACAGTCTCGACTGCGATGGCATGGAATTAAAAGTGAATTGTAGTTAAAACTATGTTAATCAGTTCACTGGGAACCATTCAGTGTATGTATAAACTTTCCCACGTGTAGTTACTAACAATTACACTATCATGGGAGAGGTGGGTTGAACGCAAAAATTCGATTATGTGTATGTAACTCGAGCATACAAATATAAAAAAGTTGTGCTCAACTTATATTTCTCTTGATAGCGTAATGGGTTTAGTCACTGACACTTTAAGTGTCATGTCCGAGCTGAGTTCAAGTCCTCGGCTCGCCCACGTTTAAATTTCCAATATATGTTTCCTTCGAGTTTCTCAGTCTCGACTGCGATGGCATGGAATGTTAATCTGTTCACTGGGAACCATTCAGTGTATGTATAAACTTTTCCACGTTTACATGATAACGATTACACTATCATGGCGGAGGTGCGTTGAACACAAAAATTCGTGTATGTGTATGTAACTCGAGTATACAAATATAAGACAGTTATGTTTAACTTATATCTCTCTTGATAGTGTAATGGGTTTAGTCACTGAGACTTTGTCACGTCCGTGCTGAGTTCGAGTCCTCGGCCCGACCACGTTTCAATTTCCAATATATGCCTCCTTCGAGCTTCTCTGTCTCGATTGCGATGGCATGGAATTGAAAGAGAATTGTGGCTGAAAAGATGCATGTATAAACTTTCCAACGTGTCTCAGTCTCGACTGCGATTGCATAGAATTAAAAGTGAATTGTGGTTGATAAAATGTTAATCTGTTCACTGGGAACCATTTAGTGTATGTATAAACTTTCCCATGTGTACATACTAACGACTACACTATTATGGCGGAGGTGAGTTGAACGCAAAAATTCGTATATGTGTATGTAACTCGAGCATACAAATATAAAAAAGTTGTGCTCAACTTAAATCTCTTGATAGCGTAATGGGCTTAGTCACTGACACTTTGTCATGTCCGAGCTGAGTTCAAGTCCTCGGCTCGACCACGTTTCAATTTCCAATGTATGCCTCCTTCGAGCTTCTCAGTATCAACTGCGATGGCATGGAATTATAAGTAAATTGTGGTTGAAACGATGTTAATCTGTTCGCTAGGAACCATTCAGTGTACGTATAAATTTTCCCACGGGTGCATACTAACGATTACGCTATCATAGCGGAGGTGGGTTGAACGCAAAAAATCGTGTATGTGTATGTAACTCGAGCATACAAACATAAGAAAGTTGTGCACAACTTATATTTCTCTTGATAGCGTAATGGGTTTAGTCACTGACACTTTGTCATGTCCGAGCCGAGTTCGAGTCCTCGGCTCGCCCACGTTTCAATTTCAAATATATGCCTCCTTCGAGTTTCTCAGTATCGACTGCGATGGCATGGAATTAAAAGGGAATTGTGGTTGAATATATATATATATATATATATATATATATATATATATATATATTGTAGTTGTACGTGAGTTACCCCCCCCCCCAGATTATGTGAACTGGTTGATCATGTTTTCTATGTTTATTATAACTCAGAGTAAAAGAGAACGAGTTATACAGTACTGACTTTATATTTTATAATGCTAGTGTGGTGAATCATACATATGGCAGACGATGCTGCGCGCAAAAATTTGAGTCGTACTAAAGTGGAATACATGGTTTTAAGAAACTCGTGATTATTTCTTTCTGACTCGTTTTGGTTTTCAACATCCTGCCTTACATTATAATTTTGTTCTTTATTGATACCTTACTCTATACTGGCATTTGGTCCTTCATTGACATTCAGTACCTCATAGTCATTTGCCCCATCCCGGACATCTGGTCCCCCACGGTCATCCGGTTTCTTATGAACACCTTGCCCCCCTCCGTCACCACGTCCCACATTTCCTTCCTGTTGGATTGGGTATAATCGGTGATCCCACGGCCCGGTTGACATACAAGCTTGCAACGTCGTTTGGTCTTCTGCCGCAGGATGTCATCATAGCCTCGCACCATGGAGTCCCCCACCACCAAGGACTCCACATTTTTCAGCCACCTCATTTTCCATCAGAGCAAAACAATTGGCTAGCTCGACAAATGGGGAACACACGGAGCGCCACTCGCTCACGGCAGTGGCAGAAGTGGAAGTGATGTTACCAATGAGAGATGAAATCTGGAACATCAGAGAATAAGAACGTTTAGAATGATTGGATTGCTGGAGCCAGTAGAAAATAGGACGAAATCATTGAAGATGCTCAAGAAATTACTTGTTATCCAGCGGGTAAGGATATGATATACAAAGTTATTTGAGCAAAGGAAAAACGTAGAGACAATAAAAAGAATAAGCTCGGTAGATTGAAAAATCATTATCACAAATTCAAAATGGAAAAGAATATATTAGAAAATATTCTGAAAAAAGTAATGAAAAAGGAAAAGTAAATGATGAAAATATCTAAGTGGTGATGTCTAACATATTGGAATACAGCCAAACATAGTGATAGTGAGGAACATACGACAGGAGGGACGTAGCTCCAAAGCCATTTCCTATACCCGATATACTTGGGCTCCTGCGACAAGTGAAAATGTACTGCGCGATTCGAGCTAACATCTAAGTGAATGTGAGACCAGCACGTTCCCGATTACACCACCAGCGCACAAAATATCTAACCTATTATTAAAAAGATAAATATATGGGTAAGTGTATGGCACTTTTTTAGAATTGGAATGTGTAAAGAAAGAAGTGAAAAGGGTAATTCAGAGTAAAAAAAAAACAATGATAAAAGAAGAACTAAATAGATATGATTGTGTTATTGTTGTAATTCAGCAAAGCTTGAAAAAAGAAAAAGAAAAACAGAAATCAAAGTATCTAGAGCAAATAGCTATTGACAATGATGTGAATATAGAAAGAAATTTAAGTATTTATGTTAGAAAAAATTATGCAAGAGGGGAGAAAGCCAATAATAATGATGGACTGACTTAAGCAAGATTAGATATAAATGACTATTTACAGGAAAAAGTACAAGACATATTGTGTTATGCCAACGCTAATCCAAACGGAAACTTAAATACTTAAGTCTAAGATTACATATATATCATAGTGCAGCATGAAAGAATAGAAAACATAATGTGAGGGTTGTAAATAACGACAAGACATAAAGGTGGATATATGAAAGTGGGTGAAGGCAAGTGAGATGTAATAATTACAAAAATATGGCAAAAGGAAATGGATAGAAACTTCCACAGTGGCTTGTAGCATAGTTTGGAGAGAGAGAGAGAGAGAGAGAGAGAGAGAGAGAGAGAGAGAGAGAGAGAGAGAGAGAGAGAGAGAGAGAGAGAGAGAGAGAGAGAGAGAGAGAGAGAGAGAGAGAGAGAGAGAGAGAGCATGGAATGCGGCAGAATATGAAGAATTAATGCCATACATGGCTGAACAATTTGTGATGATTGTTACAAAATATTGAATAACGTTGATGGGAGGCTTTAATTGTAGAAAATTAAAATGAAAGATGTCTGGAAAAGTAAAGAAATATGGGAGAATGCTGTGTTGATTATTAGTGACAAAGCTAATGACCCAGTGGATGAAAGGACTAATAGAGTCGGAAATACACCAACATGACAGAAATTAACCGCATGAGATTGAATCACTTAAGTATCAGTGTCGTATAGTAGGAAAAGGTGGAGTGAAGGTGGAGGTAGAATGTAGATTGAGAGAAGCGAGTAAATGCCTTTGTGGATTAAAGAGTGTAATGAGGAATAGACATTTGGGAATGGATGCGAAGAGGAGACTGTATGAAGGAGTGATTGTGTCAACAGCACTGTATGGGGCAGAAACGTGGAACATAAGAGAAGAAGAGAGAAGGAGTTTGAATGTGTTTGAGATGAGGTGTCTGAAAAGTATGGTGGGGGTTACTAGGCTGGATAGAGTGAGAAATAAGGAGGTGAGGAGGAGAACAGGGGTGAAAAAGGATTTGGGAGATAGGGTTGATGAAAGAATATTAGGATGGTTTGGACACATGGAAAGAATGAGTGAAGAAAGACTAGTAAAAGAGGTATGGAAGGCAGATGTGGAGGGAGTGAACATGAGGGGACGTCCTAGGATGAGGTGGATGGATGGGGTGAAGGGGGCTTTGGGGAAGAGGGGAATGTCTGTTGAGGAAGGAAGGGAGAGGACGGAAGACAGAGGTGAGTGGAGAATGGTTGTATATGGATGATGTTGTGATTGCATGAGGAGGTGGGGTAGTATGTGTGAGTAAATTTTGACGCAGCCCGAAGGGATTTCTCCCCGTCCTCTCCTTATATGCAAGGGGGGACGGAGAGGGGGGGTCGCCGATTAAATGAAGCGGCCTTGCTGTGGGTGTGCTGTGTCTTGCGACACTGCTTCTGACCCAGGGCGGTGGGCAGGGTGCAGGGATGACCCGTCATCCAGGAGGTGCTCAGATGAGAGGGAGGGTGGGAGGGGTGTGGAGTGTATTTAGGGATGAAATGGGTGGGAGTGTTTTTATGCCTTTCCCTTTTTGGCTACCTCCCTTGGAAGGGGGAAAAAGCCTTGGTATATGTATGTATGTATAGGTTGAAAAGTGATTATGTGGTTCTCCAATTTATTTTTGTGATAGAGAAGCCTGGGGTTCGATAAGTCTTACAGACAAGAGATAACTTTGTAAAACAAGCTATATAGGACTAAAAAAATATAGTTGGACGAACTCGATTGAATATAATTCAACAAAATAAATGATAGGTAATTTTTCGAGAAAAAAGTATAACATAGAGGTGAATCAACATATGCTAAGAATGAGTAACGACAATCACAAACAGAATCTGGTTTAATAAAGTATAAGGGATAAAAGGCACGAAAAAGAAGACATGAGAATAGAAGAGTAGTGATCATTACACAAATATTACGAGAAAAAACGTCAAATTGACAAATGTTACCAAAAAGACATAAGAATAGAGGAGTACCGAGAATCATTACACAAACATTACGAGAAAAAACGTCAAATTAACAAATGTTACCACAAATATATGCTTTTCTATAGATTTATAAATTACAAGTTGAAATACAGACGTAGGTCTTAGGAATTTTGTATAGATTATACATTGCAGTAGTGGTATCCGAAGAAGCAAATATAATCAGTAAATACAAACAAAATAATTAATACACTTTCAGGAAAAGAAGGGGATCATTTATGTATTAAACAATATAAAAGTAGGAAAAGGTAGAGTAAACATCTCTAAAAGTAAGAAAAGGCTCGGGGCAAAGATACACAAACTGCAAACCTAGTGTATTAACTAAGAAAGAGCACTTCGAGGAAAAGAAAGGAGTATTAGAAAAAACAGAGGTGATAAAATTCAATAGAGAAAAAACAATGGATGGACAAGATACACCGACTAATTGTATATTCCTTGAAAAATGTAAACTGCCAAAACAATCTACAAAGAAATAGGGAGAAACTACTGAATTATAAACCGATGTCCTTGATCAACACGGTGGCCAAAATATTTCATAGAATAACGAAAAGTAATAAGATAAAACATTAGGAAGAAAAAGTAGTATTGGTAGATAATTAATTCAGATCCAGAAAGGGAAGATCCTGTTTAACGAACGACTTATGTTTTCATCCAAAAGTGATTGACCAACTACATGAAAGGGAGGATTGGACAGATTGTGTATATATAGGCCTGGTAAAGCTCTCAACAAAGCATATCACAAGAGATGAACATAGAATTTAGAAAACTATGGATGACCTAGAGTGTACATAATCATAGGAACTGATGAAGAATTTCCTGAGTGATGGGCTAATGCGGACGGTCGTGACAGATGAAATGTTAAAATTGGAGATGCAAAATATCAGTACGGAGCCACACTACAGACCAGCCAATCATCCCCAAGCATGAGCCCACACTGCAGTCAGCCAACCAACTCTTTGCTACCGTACAAACCCCTTGTGTACGTGGAAGAAACGATCGCCTCCCTCGAGACGCTACTCACTAAAAGCTCGCAAACTCACTCAAGGCCCACATTTCAGCCAGCCAGCCAGGTCACTGTTTAAATACAAACTCCTTGCGCACGTGGAAGTAGTGATCGCCTCCAACGAGACGCCTCTCACTAAACGCTTACAAACTTGCTCAAACCGGGGACGAGCTTCTGGTTGGTCGAACGCCCTCCCACCCCTGAGCGAGAATCTGATTGGTCGATTGCACTCCCGGCTGAGCTTCCCGTTTTGTATATACAGTAAGTCCTGTGTAAACCCAATAAAGCCATGTATATATATATATATATATATATATATATATATATATATATATATATATATATATATATATATATAAGTATAAATAAAAAATGAAATCAAAACTGACTCTAAATTTCCTCAGTCACTGTGGTGTTTTGGTAACACCCCGTGATGTCACGTCAACGGGGACAACTGATTGGCCGAAAGTGGTGACGTCACGGCAACGGAGACGACTGATTGGCCGAGAGTGGTGACGTCACGGCAACGCAGACGATTGATTGGCCGAGAACGATGAGGATTGAAAGGTGTTCATGCGGCATTACTTCTCAGGATATAAGAAGTTCGTTAAAAACGGTGCAAAGTCTGATCACAGGAACTTATAGATGCATTTCTCTTTCAAAATAATTCTGAAATTACCTCAGTGGTCACGGTGTTTAGGGGACACTTTCGTAAGGCTGACTGACTATACAATATCGACAACCGATACGATGCCAAGAGACGAAACGGCGAAGAAGCGTAGACTACATTATATCGAAATGTATAGTTTGTAACGACAGGCCATGGCTCCCCTTGAATTCATGGGATGGCTTCTTTGGGGGTCCCCGTATTTCCCTTGGGGCCCCTGTAATTCCTCTGGGGACCCCTGCGGCTCCTCTGGTGGCCTCCGCGGCTCCTCTGGGGGCCCCCGCGGGTACTCTGAGAACTCCCGCTAATCCTCTGGGGGCGGGGCCCCCGCCGATTATCTGGGCCCCCCGACGCATATATGTGTATGTGTATAAGTATATACGTATATATGTGTGTATAGGTGTATATATGTATAGAAGAAATAGAAGAAGGATGCGAGGAAGAAGAAGAAGAAGAAGAAGAAGAAGAAGAAGAAGAAGAAGAAGAAGAAGAAGAAAAACGTAAAGAAGAAGAAGAACGCGAAGTAGTAGTAGTAGTAGTAGTAGTAGTTGAAGAAGAAGAAGAAGAAGAAGAAGAAGAAGAAGAAGAAGAAGAAGAAGAAGAAGAAGAAAAAGAAGAAGAAGAAGAAGAAGAAGAAGAAGAAGAAGAAGAAGAAGAAGAAGAAGAAGAAGAAGAAGAAGAAGAAGAAGAAGAAGAAGAAGAAGAAGAAGAAGAAGAAGAAGAAGAAGAAGAAGAAGAAGAAGAAGAAGAAAAAGAAGAAGAAGACATCATAGCCAAGCTGAAGGAAGAGAATAGGGATTTGCGCGACAATTTGAAGGAAGAGAATAGGGAATTGCGCGAGAAGTTGGAAAGCATACTGACAGAGATCAAAGGTATGAATGATGAAGACACGGATGGCGGGCAGAAAACATCAAAAGGTAAATGAATAAGCAAGGATAAATACGCTGACGGGACAGACTCCGAAGAATGCAACCCTCCTGTGGGTAAGAAAGGTAATATCACATGTGTGACTAAATAAAAAACATGTTTTGCATAAACTTCTTTTATTTATACATGTGGGTTAACAAAGGGGTGGAGCCCCAGGCTACAAAGCACCCGCGAACGAAGCGAGGAAGCGCCGTAGGCCAAGCAATCTGGCGTAGTACACACACACACACACACACACACACACACACACACACACACACACACACACACACACACACACACACACACACACACACACACACACACACACACACACACACACACACACACACACACACACACACACACACACACACACATATAATATATATATATATATATATATATATATATGTATATATATTGGCCGTATGTCGTTCATCTTCTTCTCTAACAATCTTATAAATGTAGTGAAAGTTTCTGAGGCTAGGAATTATGTACATGTCGGTGATTTGGGAGTTGAAAGAAGCGTTTTTGTTTTGATGTGAAGGGAGTTGTCTCTTTCGGTTTGCAGGATGGAAGTTCCTAAGACTAGTATTTCTCTAGTTAGACTAATCTCGTGAACCTATTCTGAGTGTTTCTTCGGAGCTCCGTTTGATAGGTGGAGTGTAAGGCGCCTGGAGAGGTTCGTGGTGGTTCTTCCAATGTATGGAGGGCAAGGCTGCATAGTTCCCTGGAAAGCATTTGTATTCATACACCAGGTGGCTACATTGAAACTCTAGGATGTCAGTTTTGGGTCTGTTTTTTAGGAGGAGGTGATATGCTTTCTTGTTTTTGTAGAATATTGTGAGGTTCAGTCTGTAGTCCTTGTTGGTGGTTT
>NC_134789.1:26454004-26456504 GCF_046742065.1 Oratosquilla oratoria
AGCGAAGGACGGGTGGTTGGCGTGGAACGCGGTGACTTAGAGGGGCAAAGTATACATAAGAGGTCGGATGACCGTGAGGGACCAGATGTCTGTGATAGGGCAAATGTCCATGAGGTATTGAATGTCAATGAAGGACGAAATGTCCGTATTGAGCAATGTGTCAATAAAGAACAAAATTATAATGTAAGGCATGATGTTATAAAAACGTGTCAAAAAGAAAAAATCACGAGTTTCTTAATACCATGTACTTTAATGCTCGTAGTATTAGGAATAAGTTCCAAGAAATACATGCGTATGTCAAAAGCGAAAATATCGATATGATAGGAATAACCGAGACATGGTTAAATGGTAAAGAGTTTGAAGCTGAATTTAATATTGCGGGATTTAAACACTTCCATCAGAAGAGAAACCACAAGAAAGGTGGGGGTGTTCTGTTGTACGTTAAAAACTATGTCCATTCCTATGTTTTAGAGAAAGTAAAACGGGATGTATATGATAGTCTGTGGGTAGAATTAACCCAAACAAATGGACAGAAAATGAATGTAGGGATAATATATAGGCCAAAAAAATTATCATTAGCACACGACAAAATATTGTTTCAAGAACTGTCTAGTTTCTGCAACCGGGACTTATTGATAATGGGTGATTTAAATTTTTCTGATATTGATTGGATTACCCTTGAAGATGGCCATATAGGTAGTCGCTTGATAGATTTCTTGGTGACAGTTACTTAGTTCAGCATGTAAATAAGCACACAAGAAATGGAAACATACTCGATTGTTTGATTACTAGCCGTGAAAGCATGATAACTGGTGTAGAAGTTGGCGAAACTATTGCAAATAGCGATCACAACTTAGTTAAATTCAAACTGCTAAAAATATACAAAAAATAATTGTGTATCTAAAATACCAAATTTTAGTAAAACCCAGCTCAAAGGATAACGTCAGGAGCTTCAGCTTACAGATTGGGAGGCAAAATTAAGTGAAAAACCTGTAGATCAGATGTGGGAAACATTTCAAAATACGCTTAATAAGATGATTCATGCCTACATCCCGTTTAAGGACAGACGCCCCCCAAATCAGGATCGCCCAAAATGGCTCGACAAAGAAACTGAAAAAAGTATTGCTAAAAAGAGACAGGCTTATAAGAAATACAAGTGCTCGGGTGCACCTAATGACTATCAAAGTTATGCAATAATACAGAGAGATTTAAAAAAAGACAATAAAAAAAACGAAAACGACAATACGAAATGAATATCGCTGATAAATCCAAGGAGAATCCCAAAGAATTCTATAGTTACATTAGAGATAAAAAGGTTATTAGGAACCACATTGGCCCACTATTATCTGCTGAGGGGCAATTTGAGTATTCAAACGAAGGAATGTTTGTTATTTTAAACAACTATTTTCGCTCAGTATTCGTAAACGAAACACCTCAAAGTGAACTCCAAACTGAAACCTTTGAAAAATCTAGGGTAAACCTACTACGTTAATCATAACAAAAGATTTTTTTTTTTTTTTAAGTTTATAGTGAAACTCAAAGCTAAAAACACCAGGGCCTGACGGTTGGTACCCAAGAATCTTAAAGGAAATGAAAAATGAGATTGTAGTTCCATTAGAAATTATTTTCAAGAAATCCAGCATATCCCGAGATGTCCCAGGAGAATGGAAGCTAGATAACGTTACTCCAATACTCAAAAAATGTGACAAAAAGAATCCAAATAACTACAGGCATATAAGCTTGACTTCAGTCACAGGAGAAACGATGGAAACTATAATCAGAGATGCTATCGAACATCATTTAGAAAGTAAGTGTTTGATAAATGATAGCCAGCATGGATTCAGACGGAAACATTCTTGCGTGACTAACTTACTCGAATTCTACAACACAGTTCCCTCGAATTATGACAAAAGAAACAATATAGATTCAATATATTTAGATTTTGCAAAAGCTTTTCATACCGTCCTCCACGAAAGACTACTTACTGGATTATCTTAACACGGAGTAAGTGGTAGCCTATCAAGCTGGACTAGAAATTGGTTGAATGATCGAAAACAGAGAGTTGTTTTAAATTGTAAAACTTCTAGATGGAAAAATGTTACGAGTAGAGTTCCTTAGGGTTTCGTTCTTAGGCCACTTCGATTCGTAATATATATAAATGATATAGACCACGGACTAAAATCTATTGTCTCCAAATTTGCTGATGATACAAAATTGTGCGGAATGGCAAATGATCACTTAAATCAATTAGATATTCAAGAAGAATTAGATAAATTACAGCAATGGTCTGAAAAGTGGCTAATGAAATTTAGCACTAGTAAATGCAAGTTTATGCACATAGGAAAAATAGCGGTAAGTACGATTACAAGTTATTTGGAAATTCGTTAACACAAATGGATAGTGAGAAGGATCTCGGGGTAATTATCAGTAACGATCTCAAGTCATCTAAACAGTGTATTTCAGCCTCAGAGAAAGCAAATAATATTCTAGGACTGATTGC
>NC_134789.1:26464004-26465123 GCF_046742065.1 Oratosquilla oratoria
ACGGATATTCTTTACATCAATGAATAGATAATAATATTTGATGAAGTTACCTTGTCAATCTTAGATAAGCAGAAACTTAATAGTTTTTATATGAATATCTATACGTACGTAAATGTAAGTTAGGGACGCAGTTGCCACAAAATTGGTTCACACGCCAATTTCTTTAGCGCGCGCTTAAACTAGCATGCCCGCAACGGCGTTTACGGCGTCAGAAAACGACGAAAATATGCAATTACTTTAATCTTACGTAAATCAAATCCTATGATTGACAAGATAGATCCGTAAGGTAATACACATACATAAATTCATATGCAAAGTATGGAATAGTTTGCCAAAGCACAAAAAGGAAACGGAATACAATCCGATGAATAGAAATCATCACTTTAAGAGTCTTTAGACGTGATTACACCTCACGTAGGCACAGAAAACTTTCTCACCGGCGTCGAAGATTAAGAGAATATGTAATTTCTCTTATCTTACGTAAATCAACTCGTAAGATTGACAAGAGAGATCCACAAGACAATAGACATACATAAATCTATATGTAATGTATAGAATTTGGTTAACAGTGTACAAAAGGAATGGAATACATCATATAAATATAATTCATCACTTTAACAGTACTCTTACAGTTGGATATCGAGAAGTCCACCAAGCCTACCGTGGGAACGGCTAGCATAGTCCGAGCTACACATACGTACATGCGCGCATGTGCGTCTGAATGAAATCTTCACTACGACGAGCCTGTAGTCGTAACTATATATATATATATATATATATATATATATATATATACATATGTATATATATATTTATATATATATATATACAAACGCCCGAGCGAGAGTACGTCCCCTCCTCTCGGGTATTCTAATTCGAACACTAAGGGTTCCCAACTATTGGTATGAATTTCTCCCAATTATGATTTTATATTAATGTCTAAAGTCTTGTGTATTTTTTTTTAATATTTTTTTTATATTTGGGAACAGCAGCCCCATGCGCTACAGCACTGTAAAAGTGTAATAACTTCTCTTTTGATACAGCTAACTGGGACAATTATGTTTCAGTGAATAATGGTTAGAAAAACAAAATAAAAGATCTTTAAGATGATTTCAAGAA
>NC_134789.1:26465623-26468123 GCF_046742065.1 Oratosquilla oratoria
GGTGGTTAAATGTTTTATTTGTTTGTTTCTTTGGTTGGTTGGTTGTTTGGTTAGTTAGGTGTTTGGTTGATTGGTTGGTTGGTTGGTTGGTTGGTTGGTTGGTTGGTTGGTTGGTTGGTTGGTTGGTTGGTTGAATGGTTGGTTATTTGAATAGTTGGCTGACTGTTTGGCTGACTGGTTGTTTGGTAGGTTTGTTTGTTTATTGGTTTGCTAGTTGGTAGGCTGCTTGGTTGTTGTGTTATTTGGTTTGTTTGTCGGTTTGTTGGTAGTTTGTTTGTCTGTTTCTTTGATTTTTTTTTTTTTTTTTTTTTGGTTGGTGGGGTGGTGGGCTGGTTGATTAGTTGTTTTGTTTGTTTGTTCGTTTGGTTGGTTCTTTGATTGGTTGGTTGACTGTTTGTTTGTTTGTTTGTTTGTTTGTTTGTTTGTTTGTTTGTTTGTTTGTTTGTTTGTTTGTTTGTTTGTTTGTTTGTTTAGTTGAGTGATTGGATTATTTGTTGGTTGTTTGGTTAGTTGGTTGAATGGTTGGTTAGTTGGCTGATTGGATGGCTGATTGTGTGATTGGTTGATTGTTTGGTTGGTTGGTTTGTAGTTGTTTTGTTGTTGTTGTTTTTTGGTTGTTTGTTTGTTTGTTTGGTTGTTTGGTTGGTTGGTTGGTTGGTTGGTTAGTTGGTTGCTTGCTTGCTTGCTTGGTTGCCTGATTGGTTCCTTTGTGGGTGTTTGGTTGGTTGGCTGGTTGGTTGAATGGTTGGTTGGTTAAATGGCTGGTTGGTTGGTTGGTTGATTGGTTGGTTGGTTGGTTGGTTGGTTGGTTTTTTGGTTGGTTGGTTGGTTGGTTGGTTGGTTGGTTGGTTGGTTGGTTGGTTGGTTGGTTGGTTGGTTGGTTGGTTGGTTGGTTGGTTGAATGGTTGGTTGGTTGAATGGTTGGTTGGTTGACTGAATATTTGGTTGGTTGATTGATTGGTTTGTTTGTTTGTTGGTTGGTTGATTGGTTGATAGGTTGTTTCTTTGTTTGGTTTGTTGGTTGTTGTTAAGTTGGTTAGTTGGTTGGTTGATTGGTTGTTTGGTTGATGTTTTTTATTAGTTAGTTAGTTAGTTAGTTAGTTAGTTAGTTAGTTAGTTAGTTGGTTAGTTAGTTAGTTAGTTAGTTGGTTAGTTTGCTTATTTGGTTGGTTGGTTGGTTGGTTGGTTTAGTTGTTTGGTTGGGTGGTTGATTGGTTGTTTGGTTGGTTGAATGGTTGTTTAGTTGGTTGGTTGGCTGGCTGGTTGGTTGGCTGTTTTTTGTTTGTTTGTTTGTTTGTTTTTTTTGTTTGTTTGTTTGTTTGTTTGTTTGTTTGCTTGTTTGTGTGTTTGCTTGTTTGCTTGGTTAATTGGTTTGTTGGTTGATTTGTTGATTGGTTGGTTGGTTGGTTGGTTGGTTGGTTGGTTGGTTGGTTGGTTGGTTGGTTGGTTGGTTGGTTGGTTGGTTGGTTGGTTGGTTGGTTGGTTGGTTGGTTGGTTGGTTGGTTGGTTGGTTGGTTGGTTGGTTGGTTATTTGGTAGGTTGGTTTGGTGGGTAGTTGTGTATGTGTTTATTTGTTTGTGCGCGAATGTGTGTGTGTGTGTGTGTGTATATGTTGATATGTGCTGGCAAGCACGGTCGTCCTCCTAGTTTGTATGTTATTATAATTGTGTTACTTTGTATCGTGTGAGTGCGTATAAACTTGTTAATGTTTACATGTGGACTTATACGCATATAGTTTCACACGAGTGAAAATGTAAACGCAAAGGCTTTCATGAATGTAGATGCAATTGTAAACTATTCACAACACGAGAGTTAAGTCAACAGGTGTCTCCTGCAATGAAAGGGACTTGTTACTCTTGTTTATATGTTTCAAAAGAATCGAGTGTATGCAAAAGCATTTCAGGGACATGAAATATATCCTCTTCCCTCTATCTTACCATTGTTGTAAACGCTTAATTTAGATATCTGAGTAAAGTATTCTCATTCCATTACGATGCCATTTCGAACTGAATTATCTTTGGATATTTTCAAATGGTCACTTAGTTTATATGCATATGATAAAGTTTGGTGTAACAAGCAATTTTTCTATATAGTTTTCTAGATCCCATGTCATCAATACATTAGAATTAGGTATAAAGGGCTCTACAACAAATATAGATATGCAAGGGGAAGTGACAAGAGCAAAATGCAAATTGAAATATATCTTTGTTCAGAATAATAGCAATGTTGTTCATTCAGAAATAAAGAGTAAACTCCGAATATATGATTACCCTTTCTGTCAATTGTAATGTAATCCATATAATCTGCTTACTTGTAATTAATTTTCAAGCAAACTGATCCATAAGCACAATGTTTTGATTGATCAAAGACGAATGATTACATTACAGTTCTGCGTAATCTCGGAGATGAACTGCTGTTACATCTGGCAATACAATTATTGACTCATATATATATATATATATATATATATATACATATATATACATATATATATATGTAT
>NC_134789.1:26475623-26503123 GCF_046742065.1 Oratosquilla oratoria
TATGTTGGTTTGTTCATTTTGGGATTTTGTCGATTTGCTTTCCTTGGTGTTTGGTTCATTTATCTATCATGTGTTGGCTTTTGGTGACTGGCTGTGAGTCTGCCTTGGGGTGGGTGGGTTTGGGTGTGTGGGTGGGTGGAAGATGCTGAAATGTTCATATTGCTGGGTGCGATCGTTCAAATAAGTTATAGTTTGATGCGATATTGAGTTGTTATATATGTGTTAATGAGAAATATATTGAGTGTCTAATAGTACATGCTGGAAGGGTTGATATAATGTTGTTTATATATAGCGTCAAAATGCGCTGAGAGATGTTTAGTATGTAATTATTGACATCTATATTTCCGAGAATTTATATATTTACATAGTTCTCGTTATTATGTATTGGATCCTCTATTTAGTTATATACTAAGAATTTGTCTATTATTAGTTGTTTACTTGTCTGTACATAGTTGTTGGCTGAATGTATAATTATCTAGGGTGAGTTATGTGAATTTGAAGGTTTGGTGGTGCATGCACTCATACGAGTGTTTATTACTTTACGTCTATGTATGTCTATGCTATTGAATGCCTCAGTTATGTTGATTTGAAGAATTGGTGGTAATTTATGCGAGTATTTATGATTTCATATCTTAGTATGTGAATTCTGTTAAATACATTATTTGATTATTGTTTTTTCTATGCGCTTATTGATTTCGTTACTGATTTATGTATTTTTATATATTTCATTTCTGTTCAATCTAATTGTTATAGATTATTTTTATCGATATATTAGTGTATACCTATGAATGTATCTACTAATAGGTATATGTGTAATTATTCTAAAAGTATTAGTCTTTGGGTATCCTAGTAGTGTGAATATGTGTATAAAATGAGTATTTGGTACTTAACGTAACGAAGGCTAGTTTTGCCGTGGAGTCCAGATGCACTGTAGAGTAGTTGGAGACTGACGGTAGATTGAAGTTTATGCTGGCTTGTCCGAAATATCGTTGGTGTTGCAGTTTTCAGTGCTGAAAGACTACGGCTTGATGTGTCTCGGGTGGAGGGAGGAGGTGGGGTGAGGGAGTTGGTTAGAGATCGTGGCTGATTTCCTGGTAGCCACGTTCAACCGACGCGAAGTACCTGGTCCTTGCCGCGGGCCACTGGGGTGGAAGGGGGTGGAGGGTCGGTTATTGTCAGGCTCCGTACATGAAGAGCTAGAGAGATTAAGAAAAAATAGTAGAAATATGTTATTTAGCATTCATGATGGCTGGCGAGGTAGGTTGTGGCGTTGGAGTGGGTAGATGTACAGTTAGTGCTTGGAGTGGACAGTTGCGGAGGGGTGGTGTGTAGTGTGTAGTTTGTGTCGCTCACTGGGAGGTGCGCCGATTAAAGTTGCTTGGAACTGCTGAATCTGAAGTCAGCGCACCGGGCCTGGGTTCTTCGCGACCGACTGGAGTCGCGTTGCTTTGTTCTAGAAGTAGGGTAACAAGTAAAATACGTATGGTATGAGTGTGCTTGGAGATCCGAGGATGCCTTCCGACAATTTTGCTGAGCTGCGTCCTTGGGTGCTGAGAAAATGCTGCATAGACTAAGAGAGGAGTTTGGTGACCTCGTAGTAGGTGCGGAGGGCTGATTAAAGTCTTGGAAGATTTTTTTTTTTTTTTATCGGAGTCCGGGGTTTTGATCGAAGTCTTGTGGTAGATATGCTGGGATTCATAGATTGGCTTTGATGCGCTGCACTACGCGGTCCTGTGACTTGGTTGCATTTTGATATGGCAATGCGTTTAATTTTGTCTTGAGACTGCGTTGCTGGGAATCCCTGCTCTGGCCAGACAATTCTAGTTGTGAACTAGCGACTTCTTTTTGGAGGATGTGTAGGATTTGATGGCTACACAGGTGGGCGTGGGTAGTCGTGGATGGGTGGTTTCTCCTCGGAGGCATAGGGAAGGGTAGCGGACTACTACTGCTGCTGCTGCCAGTCGTGTAACTGGTTAAGGGTTACAACTATGGCAGGGAATGTAAATACTTTTCGGGATTTCTTGATTTATTGAAGCGAGGAGATAATTACGGCATAGTGATGTAATCCTTTATCGGGAGAGTCCGCAGGTGCTTCCTCTAAGGGAGAGTTCTGCCCCTGGCGACACAGTCACCGCATATATAAGTAGATATGCCTACCTTTGTATATATATATATAGAGTTTACAGTTAGATAAAAAATTTTTTTTACAATACATCAAAGATAGCACGACAAGAATAAACAGAAATATCATTAGGTGTGTGTGTGTGTGTGTGTGTGTGTGTGTGTGTGTGTGTGTGTGTGTGTGTGTGTGTGTGTGTGTGTGTGTGTGTGTGTGTGTGTGTGTGTGTGTGTGTGTGTGTCTCCTATTAAATAATACAGCATACTCAGCATTGGATATCTTCTTTCTTAAACTTTCTATCCATCTCGCTATTTTGTTTTCTGTGGGAGGAAGGGAGAGCACAATATCATCAAATGAAACCATAGTGAATATGGAAATGAAAACAAATACATTACTTACGACTTTTGCCTATGCTTTAGGCATCTTCTGGTAATTTCATTTTGAATATACAAGCCATGATCATATATACATTATACAAAATAAACTAGGAAAGGTCCTTTGTTTTAATTTCTTCTTGGCGCTCCGTGTGATGCCCTGAACAGCTCCAGGGTTCCACACATATTCAATTGGATATTAATTGCTGGTAGGCAATTCTTGATTAATACGGCTTCCAAACATTTTAATTTTCTCTTATTAGTGTTCTTTGCTAAAATCAAAGTATTATTGTTGAAAACTTCCCGTGATATGTTCATCTTATGTACTTTTGAAATGTGCGATTTTATTGCACCATTTTACACATGAAATGTAAGCCTTTGAGACAAAGTTTGAGTTGTGTGGCCAATGTTCTCGTCATTGCAAAGCACATCGTCTTTGTTGAAAGGGTATGAGTATTTGTACACAACGTAATTTTGTTTTGATTTATCCTTTTTTCCTGACAAGTTGTTTTTCATAATTAATGATGAAGTTCTGGGATTGCGATAATATATAACCAATTATAGAGTCCTCTTGCCTCTTGGGCTTACAGTTTTTATATACGATATTTTTAAGGACCTTTTCATCTTTTTTTGTATGCGGATGTCATTTAATTTGGTAGTAAATATTTATTGTATTCTTCGAATTTTCTACATTAATACATATAGAATTAAATTAGACCGATGCTTGTGCAAGAATTAGCTTCTTGTTAAAGGGTTCGACCTTTAGATTAGTGGATATTTCTTCTTCATGAAGTTGGAATAAAAGATTACCGAAGTTCATATTGTATATGAAATACCCCACACTCCTATAGTAGATATGTGGACGATATATTCGTTGAAGCAGGGGACCAGACACATCTACAAGAACTATGTGAGGCATTCGCTAAAAACTCTTGTCTCAACTTATATATATATACATATAAATATATATATATATGTATATATATGTTTGTGTCATTTTGACATTTTGGAAATAAACTCTCCTACTGGGATTCGAACCTTCGCCAGAGCGGCTTGCTTCGTAGAAGGCGTGACGGTACGATCTTCGCCTTCTACGAAGCAAGCCGCTCTGGCGAGGGTTCGAATCCCAGTAGGAGAGTTTATATATATATATATATATATATATATATATATATATATATATATATATGTGTGTGTGTGTGTGTGTGTGTGTGTGTGTGTGTGTGTATGTGTGTATGTGTGTGTGTACTGTATAGATATATATACATATACATACATATACCAAGGCTTTTTCCCCTTTACAAGGGAGGTAGCCAAAAAGGAAAAGGCATAAAATCATTCCCACCCATTCCATCCCTGAATACACTCCACACCCCTCCACCCTCCCTCTCATCTTAGCACCTCCTGGATGACGGGTCATCCCTGCACCTTGTCCACTGCCCTGAGTCAGAAGCAGTGTCGCATACACACACACACACACATATATATATATATATATATGTACATATATATATATACATATATGCGTGTGTGTGTGTGTGAACGTATATACATATATGTATGTATATATATACATATATATATGTATATACATACATATATATATATATATGTGTATATATATATGTATATATATATATATATATATATATATATATATATATATATATATATATATATATATATATATATATATATATATATATCGTATATTTGGGGCGCAGATTCTCTTTAATGCAAACTGAGATAAACACGACAGCATTGTCATAATTATTAATAATCTTTCTGATATTTTCAATTCTCCTCACTACAGTTCTGAGTTTGGGAGGATGATCGTAAACGAGCTGTCCAAAGTTATCAAAATGCATAATTTTGAACGGCTCGTTTACGATCATCCTCCCAAAGTCAGAACTGTAGTGAGGAGAATTGAAAATATCGGAAAGAAGATTAATAATTGTGACAATGACGTGGTGTTTAACTCAGTTTGCATATACATACATACGTACATACATATATATATATATATATATATATATATATATATATATGTGTGTGTGTGTGTATGTATATACATATATATGTATATATATATATATATATATATGTGTGTGTGTGTGTGTGTGTGAAAGCAGTCACATCACCGTGATACAAAAATGCAAAATAACCACAGGAGAAGGGAAACTTGTAGACAGTAAGTACCTTCGTATATTACATCTTCAGAAGATGTAATCTACGAAAGTACTTACTGTGTACAAGTTTCCCTTCTCCGGTAGTTATTTTGTATATATATATATATGTATATATATAAATATATATATGTGTGTATACATATATCTATATATATATATATATAGAATTGTATGCAACAGCAAATTGAGCTCTGATGAGTTTCAAGTCTTCTAAAGATCTCTCTAGCATGGAGAGGTAAAGAAAAAACCAAGTTGCCGATAGAAGCCATCTAATGGGTAGAACAGGATACAAGACGTTTCGCTAATCACAGTTAGCATTTTCAATTGTGACAATAGCAAAGAAATGGATGATTATAAATACAGAAAGTAAACACTAGGAAAGATTACAAAGAAATGACCGTTATTCTGGTCTGAAACTGGGAAAGGACACATTGAATATCGGGGAAAGGAACGCGGGAAGGGGAACTGTGACCACTGGGAAAGGACACTCAGATGACCGTTACTGTGGCCTGGGTGTCCGTCGCGGACGGAGTGACTGCTCATGGGAGGGCTGATTTGTCTCGTAGCTGGGTTGTCTGGTTTGGCGGATTCTGAATGGCTTCCTGTTGGGTGTTCAGTGTAGGTTGGCTGTATTTAATGTGGAGGGCCTCAAGGAGGGCAAGGCGGCGCTTGTCACTTTCTTGGTCTAAAATGGTGGTATTGTCCACTAGGATGGATCTGGTGATTGGAATGTTATGGGTCTCCTGAAGGTGTCGCTTAGGGCCTCCATTGTTAAGGTGGTATGTCAACCGTCTGGAAAGGCGAGTGGTAGTGAGTCCGATGTAGGAATCTTGGGGCGTACAGTCCCCAAAAGGACACTTAAACTGGTACACCAGACTCACACACTCGATGTCGGATGGGCGTGGGGAGCTGTTATTTTTCATTATAAGGTCTTTAGTCCTCTTGTTCTTATAATAAATGGCAAGTTTAATGCGGTCCATCTCGTTGGTGGGGGTCACATTGTCCTTGATGATACGAAGAAGTGCTTGCTCATCCTCCTTATAAGCGCTCGACATGTAGGCCCTATAGAACAAGGTAAAGGTATTGCCTTCTTCTACAGGAGTCTGTTGCCCTTCGTACCACTTGCTCATGACGGCCCGCAGTACACGTTGGCAGTCGCTGTTTGAGTGGCCATTGTTGACTAAGAGCTGTGTAGACCGGTCAATTTCTTTCTGGGTGGAGGTCCAACTGGAGCAATGGGTGAGGGCTCTCCTATAGAAGGATGCAATAGTGGAGTCCTTATATTTTTGAGGGCACTCACTCTCTCCATTCAAGCACAATCCAGGATTAGTTGGCTTGGTGTACACTGCTGTGTGGGTGCTCCCGTCGGTTTTCTGGGTGAGGAGCACATCAAGAAAAGGAAGGACGCCGTCTGTCGCCTCCTCCGTCGTAAATCGAAGGCCTGACACTTCCTGCAGGAGGCAGCGAAGGTGTTCACGCTCCTTAGAGAGATCTTTAGAAGACTTGAAACTCTTCATCGGAAACTCATCAGAGCTCAATTTGCTGTTGCATACAATTCTATATGCCTTAAAGAAAATATTTTGCCGCGTTACTCCAATATATATATGTATATATATGTATGTACATATATATATATATATATATATATATATATATATAAATATATATATATATATATTTATATACATATATAATAAGTTGGTTATAATTGTATTTGATGATTCCTGACTCCATAATATGAATGGGTGGGGTGAGAAAGGTTTTGAGCAAGAGGGTAATGCCTATTGAACAAGGAAGTGACAAGCCAGGGGATATAGGTGTGTGAATAATAGTTGTGTGTATGAGAATTTTTGACGCAGCCCTAAGTGGTTCATCTCCGACTTCTCTATTTTTCGCACATGTGGACGGGGAGGGTGATTTTCATTGTGTGAATAAAGAGGGCCTGCTGCCGATGTGTTGTTCTGCTACAATGCCTCTAATCTGGACAGACGGCCGGGGACCGTAATGATCCTTCATCCACGATGAGCTAAGATAGAAATATAGTAGATGGGGTTAGAATGAGTGAGAGTGGTTGCGTTTCTTTGACTAGGGTATCCCCACCGTGATATTAGCAGCAAAACTCACTACCTCTCTCATTTCTTCCATGAAGTGTTCCTTTACTAAGTGCAGATAACCTAATCTATCTGGAGTCCTATGAGATATTATTCTCTCTCTACCTACGTACTTGCTACGGTGTGTTTTGGTATCGTAAAACTCTTCATCATGTTCTCGTGATACAGAAGCATTCAATTCTACGGTCACCGAGCTTAAAGGTATAGCCGATTCAGGGTTCCTGACAAATATATCATATATAGTTATATAAATTATATATATAGTCACAACCCTGCTAGGTTGTTAGCAATTTATTATAAGACCTAGCCATTGACAAAAGGAATTTGTCCCCTGGTTTAAAATCTTACTTCAGCCTTCCAATCAAAATAAGTTTGCTAAACCTTCCTATATTTAATTTTCTTCAAAGCCAGCTCGAACGGAGCTAGTAACCTTTCAGCCATGTTAAGTACGTACTTGTACGTAGAACTAACAACATGATCCATATCACTGGCATCATATAGCTCTCCCACCATTTGTAGAGGTTTCCTAACTTGCCATCCATAAATGTAATTGTTTCGACAGTTCCAACAAGTGACGCTACTTACGGAATTCGAACCTTTGGCCGTGCAATATGAGACTAGAACACTGCCGAATATACCATGGCAGATGTCGAAAAGTTGATGCTTGAAAGTATACATGTATATTCCAGACATCAGATCACGTGGCGTACATCGTAGTATTTTCATCAAATTGTCTTCAGAAGAACCATTCAACATATATGCATTCGTCTCGACAATTTTCTATCTGATGCAAATCTTAGACCGTGCAATGACTAAGACTCTGCCGATTACGCCAGGATAGATGTCTAAAAAAACTACTTTGGATTATACTTACATATTCCCAACATCAATTTGCCTAACGTATATTGCTTTCTTTTCATCAAATCTCATTCAGGTGAGCCATTTTATTAGTATGTATTCGTCTAGACAAATTGACTGGTTCTTCTTTTGGAACACAAACCGTAGGCTGTGCAATACGAGACTAGGAAGCTGCCGACTACGCCAAAAGGGATATTTAAAAAAAGAAGCTGTTTGGAACTATTCTTGCAGGCTCTCAACATCAATTCGCGTAGCGTATAACACGTTCTTTCCATCAAATTCTATTCAGGAGAGCCATCCGACAATCATGTGTTTGTCTTGACAGATTAGATAAATGACTCTTACCTTGGGCATAGTAATTAGTATCCTTGTCTTGTATTACATAGCCTTAGGTTCAAGCATCATGGGAAGAGTTATTTAATGAAACTGTCGTACAAATAAATATTTGTTGAATTTATCTCCAGAATAAAGATTTACGAAATAAATACGATATACGCTAAGCAAGTTGAAGTCGGGAAGTTGCAAGACAGTTCCAAGATGCTTATTTAGATATCCGTCGTGGTGTAGTCGTGCAACGTCCTATTTTTACATTGCACAACCTAGAGATCAAATTCCTTAGGAGGAGTCGTTTAATGGAAATAGAAAAACGAAAACAAACTTGTCGGATGGCCCTCCTGAATGAAATTCTATGAAATGATTGCCTATACGCAAGGCGAGTTGGTGTTGGAAATAAATAAATCTAGTTACAAGCAACTTCTTTTAGATATCCGTCGTAGCGTAATCGGCAGTCTTCTAGTCTCATGTTACACAGTCCTGATTGAATCTAATGGGAAGAGTTGTATAATCATGTTGTTTCCACAGATTAATTCAAAGTGGGAGTACTTTAAGTTACTCTGTGGAGCTTCCCAGTACGCAAGAATCAAAGAGGTATCTCAGTAGTAATGTACGCTAGGATTTTCTCATGCATTTGAATCTTTTACATAGGACATTGTACTGGGTTTACAGAGAGTGGTAGGCAGGCCTCGTATCGAAAGCAGACGTAATATTTCACCCATTATTCCGCACGTAAACTTTTTGTCCTTATCACTCAGAATTTCTATAGGTATGCCTGGCCAGCTAAATATTCCAAACAGTGCCTCTACTACAGTGACGACCCCTATATTTTTAAGGCCCATGACTTCTGGCCATTGGGTGGGGAAATGTCCATTTATCAGGATGTAGCGATTGTCATCCAATGTGTTTACCTGTGATGAAGTTGCAGTGACGCTCCTATTATCATGTATAGGTATACATTCATTTATGGCTCTCGCATTGGCTATATTTTTTTCTAGCTATTCCAAGTATTTATTCATTCGTATTGAAAATCATATTTCGTTACATCCTTAAATCCCTCTCGTGACCTCGTAAAACCTTCCCATTCTTATTCAAAATACTTTTATGTCACTGTAATTCAAACCCTTAAGCGTCCCTAATTAAGTCACCTTTTTCTCCTCGATCCTTCAACGCTGATTTTTTTTTATCTCTTTATACCTCTCTCTCGTACAGCTTTTCATTTAGGCTTGGAATGAATTTGGCTGCTGCACTTTGCATCCTCTTGATCTTGGTGATATATTTCATTCTGTGTGGGTAACATACACTGGGCTGCATAAAAAATGCAACATAAATGACTATGATTTTCCAGACCAATTTTGCGAGCTGAACACTGTGGTGGTGTTTGTTTTGCTCATGGGGCTCTGGTTTCTGTATGGCACTGCATGTGTTATAGTACTAGGTGCATAGGCAGCTATGTATGAATTATTACTGTGTAATGTCCTCATGTGATCATCGATGTGTCTCATGTTTATTTCTTTTGTTGCAGAGTAACTGAACGATGCCGCAGACTTGCAACTACCGTCCTGACTCGTTCTGCTACATATGCGGAAAGTACACACCCTCAAACAGAAACGCACTATTATATCTTCAGTAAAACGTCTGTATCGTGCCTAGTTTGCCATTGAACTAGGAGATCAGGACAAGCCATGGACTCCTTACATTACCTGTGTGAACTGTATTTCTGGGTTCAGCCACTGGAGTAAAGGGAAACGTAAGTCAATGCCATTTGGTATACCAATGGTTTGGCGGGAACAAAAAAATAACCATGATGACTGCTATTTCTGTACGGTAAAACCTCTAGGGAGGAATACTAAAACCATTTTTTTTTTTTTTATACCAAGGCTTTTTTCCCCCTTCCAAGGGAGGTAGCCAAAAAGGGAAAGGCACAAAAACACTCCCACCCATTTCATCCCCAAATACCCTCCACACCCCTCCCCCCCTTCCTCTCATCTGAGCACCTCCTGGACGACGGGTCACCCCCGCACCCCGCCCACCGCCCTGGGTCAGAAGCAGTGTCGCAAGACACAGTACATCCACAGCAAGGCCGCTTCATTTAATCGGCGACCCCCCCCCCTCTCCGTCCCCCTTTGCATATAAGGCGAGGACGGGGAGAAATCCCTTCGGGCTGCGTCAAAATTTACTCACACATACTACCCCACCCCCCACCCCCCCGCCCATTCCTCCTCATGCAGTCACAACATCATCCATATACAACCATTCTCCACTCACCTCTGTCTTCCGTCCTCTCCCTTCCTTCCTCAACAGACATTCCCCTCTTCCCCAAAGCCCCCTTCACCCCATCCATCCACCTCATCCTAGGACGTCCCCTCATGTTCACTCCCTCCACATCTGCCTTCCATACCTCTTTTACTAGTCTTTCTTCTCTCATTCTTTCCATGTGTCCAAACCATCCTAATATTCTTTCATCAACCCTATCTCCCAAATCCTTTTTCACCCCTGTTCTCCTCCTCACCTCCTCATTTCTCACTCTATCCAGCCTAGTAACCCCCACCATACTTCACAGACACCTCATCTCAAACACATTCAAACTCCTTCTCTCTTCTTCTCTTATGTTCCACGTTTCTGCCCCATACAGTGCTGTTGGCACAATCACTCCTTCATACAGTCTCCTCTTCGCATCCATTCCCAAATGTCTATTCCTCATTACACTCTTTAAACCACCAAGGCATTTACTCGCTTCTCTCAATCTACATTCTACCTCCACCTTCACTCCACCTTTTCCTGCTACACTTGCACCCAAGTATCTAAAACTATCCACTTCCTCCAGTCGCTCTCCCTTAATGTTCACTTCCAGTCTACTGCCACTTTCACCCCTTGTACATCTCATCACCTTACTTTTACCCACATTTATCTTTAGCTTTCTTCTATCACATACTCTCCCAAACTCTGCCACCAGCTTCCTCAATCCCTCCTCTGACCCTGCCACAAGCGCAGTGTCGTCCACAAACAACCATGAAATACATTAAATATCCAAACATTCCATCAGCTATGCGACCTGTACCACACAGTGATGACGTCCCAGTACCAATTTGTCCTAAGAATGTGCACCCTGGGAAAAGCCCTCAGTTGTTTGAACAAAATGAGCTAGATGACCTTGTTTGAGATCTTGGGCTGTCAAAAAGAATCTGCACAATTGCTAAGCTCAAGGATAGCAGAGAAAAATCTTTTTGGAAGTAGCACACGCTTTACATGGTATAGGTATCGAGAACAGGAATTTGTGCGGTATTTACTGAGACAGATGACATGGTATATTGCCATGATACTTCATGTCTTATGGGACACATAGGCAAGGAATACCATCCTGAAGAATGGAGGTTAGTTATCGACTCCTCTACAAGGAAGCTGAAAACCGTGCTACTTTTTAATGGCAAAAAAGTGGGATCATTAGCCATTGCGTATTCCGTCACCCTGAAAGAAACCTGCGCTACCATGTCACTTCATAATCAACATACAATATTAGGATCACATCTGGCTTCAATGTGGTGACCTGAAGGTCCTAAGTATTTTGTTAGGGCAGCAGGCTGGTTACACAAAACATCCATGATTTTTATGCTTGTGGGACAGCCGTGCAGATTCCGTACACTACCGACATGTGCAATGGCCAGAATGGACGGAATTTGTACCTGGCCGCCATAACGTCAAAGCTATACCACTTGTACCAGCGGACAGTGTGCTTCTACTTCCACTTCATATAAAGCTGGGATTGATGAAGAACTTTGTAAAAGCACTCTCAAAAGATAAAGAAGGGTTTAAATACCTGTCCCACAAATTCTCTTCCGTAAGTGATGCTAAAATGAAAGCCGGCATATTTGTTGGACTACAGATTCGTGAGCTTCTTTCAGATACCGGCTTTACTGAAGCATTAAAAAGTCATGAAAGAAGTGCTTGTAATAACTTTTAAGTCAGTTAAAACAGGCTTCTTGGGGAACACAAAAGATGATGACTACAAGGAAAGAGTTGGGAACATGATTCAAGCATATGAGACGGCTGGCGTACGGATAAGCATAAAAGTACATTTCCTCCATAGCCATCTTGAATACTTTCCTGCCAGCTTGGGTGACTTCAGTGAGGAACAGGGGAGAGGTTCCATCAAGATATATTCGAAATGGAGTACCGCTATCAAGTCAATTGGAGCGTGACTATGATGGCTGGTTTCTTCTGGTCGCTTAAAAAAAGTCGGCAATATCTGCTGATACACCGGCACACAAGAGAAAGTCTCGAAAGCGTGCTATTCAGGGAGAATAGCTGGCTTCCACAATCAAATATTTTAATACAATTTTGATATTCGTAAGCAGATATGAACATGCTTGTATGTGTGTAACGTACATTTATGATGATTTTGTTTCTTCTCAATAAAATAAAATGACCTGCTAACCTCTGTTTGCCTTTACTTACCTATGTAAATTTACAGAAATTTGATAGACCTGGCTCAGACACATTTCTAATTTATAAGCCTGAATCATTTAGTTTCAGTTATTAAAAAAGAAAAGAAAAAATGAATGAGAACCTCCTTGAAAAAAAAAAAGTATAATTTCTGGATTCAGCATGCAAAACTCCAATGGGAAATGCTAATGACGTGTTTGTTGCAAGGATTTTTTTATGCAGCCTAGTAAGCTATCAAAGATCCAGTATTGAATGGATTTGTGTTTCTTTGTACACACACACAACATATATATATATATATATATATATACACATACATATGTGTGTGTGTGTGCGTGTGTGTGTGTGTGTGTGTGTGTGTGTGTGTGTGTGTGTGTGTGTGTGTGTATTCACTTCTTCACTTCACTTAGTCTTCGGATCACGTGTTGGACTCGTGATCGACAGCTATTTCCCTCCCGAAAGAGAGCTCAGAGCTCGTATGACCGATCTATGGGTAATGCTATGACCTTACACGCACACACACACCCAACGCCCCTCCCACGAGAGTTGGAGTAACGACTCAAAGCGCAGCGATACTGAAATAATTTCAGCCCTGGGCAGGATTCAAACCAGGTACCGCTGGCACCATCGTAACAACAGTCTGGTACTCTACCAACAGCGCCACCGAGTGTGTGTGTGTGTGTGTGCGTTTGTGTGTGTATGTGTGTGTGTGTGTGTGTGTGTGTGTGTGTGTGTGTGTGTGTGTGTGTGTGTGTGTGTGTGTGTGTGTGTGTGTAGGTTCTATATTGTTTTTGTCATTTAGTATTCGAGTACTACGTTATTACTATATAGTAAAGCTAATCTTTGTGGTGTATGGTCTCCTTGAACTTTTATAATTTCTTTCCCCTGCTAATTCATTATGTTATTCATAGCTATATCCTTATTTTTTCAAAATTCAAAAATTCACTGTTTCACTCACCCACTTTCACCACCCCTAGTCACCACTGTCACCACCACTGTCGGTTCTCGATGTTTACACTTAAATTTGACTTGTAATATCACTCGTCTCAAGGCCCCTTGCCTTCGTTAAGTGAGTTTCCCTAAATATTCAAGTTCCTCTTAAGCAGTAGTCTCACTATTTTCTAGGCCCCGTGCCTATTCCTCTCGTCCTTTGGGTTAATAAAAGGGTGGTGAATTTTCTTTCTTCTTTCACTGTAATTTCACCTACTGGTTACACTCGGGATCTCTTTCTCTCGTCTCTACATCGTCTCTCCCTAGATCGTCTCTTGATCCTCTCTCGATCCTCTCTCTATATCTTCTCCCTTTCGAGATCCCGTATCCTACGCTAAGCTACCTTCGTCTGACGTCACTAATTTTTCTAATCCAATCTCCGGTGACTTTTCAAATAAATGTCACTCCTTATGGGCGTGACTTTGAATTCATGCACCAATAGTTTTTTTCCTCCTTCTCCACCTTGCACCAATCCGGAAAGCCATTACAATGCCACTAGCGATATCGTTTACCTCAGCATTAGTCAAACGAAGCTAACCTGCGCTTACAGAGTTTGATTACATCATCGATTATAAAACAGTCACCACCGTCGGTGTGTTTACATAGACATAGCGTCACCTCAATGTTATCAAAACAACAGGCGAGCAGGCAGGCTCATTTACATTCGTACAACTACCGGCCTCTTACACCCACCAACATGATGTTGTTATAATCCTCTATATTCTTTATAGATCAGTAGCTATGTCTAACAATATCTCTTCGCATTTCTCCTCATTCCATGCCCTTGTTTTAGTCCCCCTGTTATCATTCTCAAATTTATTACCTTGGCTTTGCTGTCTTTCAATTCCACATCTTACAGATGTATCATTTTTCTCACCGCCATCATTACTCCTTCTACTTTTCTTCTGTCCATTGTTCCATCGCATTTCTCTGCTTGCACTTTGATATAAATAATTTTCAGTTTAGCTTGGTTTCTACCAGGCATTTGATATCCAGTTAAATTCACATTTAAGCAATTATTGATATATCATTTGGTAATTTTTTAACAATTTTTAAGTTTGTACATACACAATCAACTTATTGGCGTTATTTTTCCATCCGCTTTCTTATTATCTCCTTAGATATCCTCAAAACTGTTATCTTCTGTTGTTATATTTCTATTTAATTTTACTCTTTTTTTTCTCTTTTTCTCTTCCTCTGTTATTCAATAATTCATCTTCCTTTTCCTATATAGTAGACAGATAAATATCTTTATCAGCTTTGAACCCAAAGAAGAACTGATTGATAATGTGGACGCTTTCAAATGTAATTCTTCTTTACATTATTAACATAAACGTGTATATAAAGGTCACAACCCTGGGCTTTCGCTTTAATGGGGCTAATGCTCAGAGAGATACCACCATGAGAGACCTCACTCATTCCTCTTTCCTAATGATGATTATTCATAGAAACGAGTAGATGAAACAATAAAGCAACAATAGGAAGATATAAGAAAACAGGATTTTCACCTCAAGAATCCCCTTATAGCATTGTCCTCTATTGTAATCTTTATGTCATCCATATACAAGAAGAACGAAAATACTATACATATGTATTCAACAACTATATGGTTCCTACCAACTCTGACACCAATGTCAAACTCTTTACATAAAAAAAAGATAACCTTCAATCTCGTCACGAAAGAAAGCTCCACGCTAACACGGCCCCAACAAGAAGAGAACAGTTTATATAAAAATTCCTGCAACAGTAGCGGTTCCATATGTATATACATATATATATATATATATATATATATATATATATATATATATATATATATATATATATATATATATATATATATATATATATATATATATATATATATACATATATATCCCAGAAAAACACTCGGGAAATATGAAACTATGATCGGAACGTTTTCGTCTATTCAGACATTTTCAAGGAATACAGAATGACAATGGGTTGGAACGTATATAACATAGAATTGCAAGAGACAATTTCTTTGAAATTATTCCAATTAATGGGATGGTTACGGTTTCTTACGCGTACCTTAACCATCCTATTGATTAGAATAATTCCAAAGAAATTGTCTCTTGCAGTTCTATGTTGGATAGAAACATTATTGAATCCAGTCTCATTAAACATTCTTTGGATAATGTTATGAACGTAAGTTTAGGCTTATAAAACTTGATAATTTTATTGTAAAGAAAATTGTTGATTGTGTAGCAGCTCGCGTGTCCCCGCCCTGATACGCTTTGGTGATTTTTTTTTTTTGTGTGTGTGACCTCACATGTTCTTGTCTTGTCTATTACTTTTCTGGATATACGTTCCTACCCATTGTCATTCTGTATTCCTTGAAAATGTCTGAATAGACAAAAATGTTCGGATCATAGTGTCTTATTTCCCGAGTGATTTTCTACAAAATCTTACATTCACGCGTTCTGGTGAATTGTGTTCTGGTGAATATATATATATATATATATATATATATATATATATATATATATATATATATATATATATATATATATATATATCAATTGTTTAAGACAAAGGAGATATTAAAGGGTGGGGAATGGTAAACGAAGATGGCTTGGGAACAAATTTGTTATCCTAACGTTGTGCCCACCATGGTCTACTTCAGAGGACTGCCTGTATTACACTTACTGTAGATTACAAATCTTATACTCGTAGCGAGAGGGAACCTATCAAACTATAAGCGGATAGTTATATCAAGTTCACCCTTTGGTTAACGACTTTTTTTTCTTTTTTTTTTTTTAGGACATTTGCTACCTTTAAAAGGCAGGTGAATAATTCTCGGTAGTTTTAGCTTTCATTGGTGATAATATGCGCACATTCGACATTCTTCCTTATCTTCCTTTCAAGTCCCTCCTGTAACATCTCTACTTGGCTCCAGACAGCGGCTGTCTCTCATCATACTTCGGCAAATCTGGTCAAGGGATTGGAAAACTCCTAGGAAAACATATAAACGACCTAAATGACGCAATGCACATATAACTCCTTGGTTCGTCATGTAGACCAACGTTTGTTTGCTTGTTTGCTTGTTTGCTTATTTGCTTTTTGTTTGTTCGCTTGTTCGCTTGTTTGCCTGTTTGCTTATTCGCTTGTTCGCTTGTTTACATGTTCACTTGTTTGCTTGTTTGCTTGTTCGCTTGTTCGCTTGTTTGCTTATTTGCTTTTTGTTTGTTCGCTTGTTCGCTTGTTTGCCTGTTTGCTTATTCGCTTGTTCGCTTGTTTACATGTTCACTTGTTTGCTTGTTCGCTTGTTCGCTTGTTCGCTTGTTTCCTTGTACGCTTATTTGCTTGTTTGCTTGTTTACTTGTTTGCTTGTTTGCTTGTTCGCTTGTTAGTTAGTTTGTTTGCTTGTTTGCTTGTTCGTTCGTTCGTTCGTTCGTTCGTTCGTTCGTTCGTTCGTTCGTTCGTTCGTTCGTTCGTTCGTTCGTTCGTTCGTTCGTTCGTTCGTTCGTTCGTTCGTTCGTTCGTTCGTTCGTTCTTCATTAGTTTGTTCGTTTGTTCGTTTGTTCTTCTGTTCGTCTGTTCGTTTGTTCGTTTGTTCGCTTGTTCGCTTGTTCCCTTGTTCGTTTGTTCGCTTGTTTGCCTGTTCGTCTGTTCGTCTGTTTGTGTGTTCGTGTGTTTGTTTGTTTGTTTGTTTGTTTGTTTGTTTGTTTGTTTGTTTGTTTGTTTGTTTGTTTGTTTGTTTGTTTGTTTGTTTGTTTGTTTGTTTGTTTGTTTGTTTGTTTGTTTGTTTGTTTGTTTGTTTGTTTGTTTGTTTGTTTGTTTGTTTGTTTGTTTGTTTGTTTGTTTGTTTGTTTGTTTGTTTGTTCGTGTGTTCGTTTGTTCGTTTGTTCGTTTGTTCGTTTGTTCGTTTGTTCGTTTGTTCGTTTGTTCGTCTGTTCATTCGTTCGTTTGTTCGTCTGTTCGTTCGTTCGTTCATTCGTTCGTTCGTTTGTTCGTGTGTTCGTTTGTTCGTGTGTTCGTTTGTTCGTTTGCTCGTTTGCTCGTCTGTTCATTCGTTCTTTTGCTCGTTCGTTCGTTCGTTCGTTCGTTCATTCGTTTGTTTGTTTGTTTGTTTGTTTGTTTGTTTGTTTGTTTGTTTGTTTGTTTGTTTGTTTGTTTGTTTGTTTGTTTGTTTGTTTGTTTGTTTGTTTGTTTGTTTGTTTGTTTGTTTGTTTGTTTGTTTGTTTGTTTGTTTGTTTGTTTGTTTGTTTGTTTGTTTGTTTGTTTGTTTGTTTGTTTGTTTGTTTGTTTGTTTGTTTGTACGTGTGTGTATGTGCGCGTGTCTGTGTGTGTTTGTATGTGTGTATGTAACTTTATATACACAATTGTACTTACAGGAAAATAACTAGACTCTAGGGTCCATGTTTCTTTTTCTCCAGATATCATAACTTATTTTGGATAAGCTGGTGATCTTATATTGGACTAATTCAAAATTTAAATTATTCCATGATTTGATGTCTCTGTATTCGAAACTGACTCTACTGACGTCCCTGAGACATGTGGTCATAACAAAGGATTACAAAGGCGGAGCATGCCGACAGGAGACCTTTTGGTCCATATCTAGGTTGGATGCGAAAAAAATCATATTAATAATAAAATAATAAATAAAAACTATAATAATGTAAATAACAAATAAAATACATAAATAAATGCATAGGTATAGTTAAATAATAAACAAACAGGTAAATAGTAAATAATAATAAATTGACATATAACTAATAACAAATGAAAATCAGACAGACAAATGATAACAACACAAAAACAAATAATATAGAATAAATTATAATCATTACAGCATCTTGCTTAGGTGTTTATCTAAATGATTCTTAAAGCTTCGAACTGAACTACATTGCACTACCTGTACAGGAAGTTTATTCCATTCATTAACTACACGGTTGGCAAAGTTGTTTCTACCTACTTCCAAATTCAATCTATTTCCGGACAGTTTGAGACCATTGTTTCTTGTCTGATTCTCATTCAATGTGAAAATTTTGTCACTTTTGATGTTGTCAATTCCCTTTAAAATCTTAAAGACCTGTATCAAGTCACCTCTGAGTCTACGCTTTTTTAGGGAAAACAGATTCATATGTTTTAGTCGATTTTCGTATGATTTATTTTTGATATTTGGAATCAGTTTTGTGGCTTGCCGTTGTACTTTTTCCAGTCTGTCAATGTCTTTAATGAGATTTGATGACCATACAGAAACAGCATATTCCAAATGTGGACGAACTAACGATTTATATAGCTTGTTAATGAGTAATGGACTTTTGAAATCAAAAGATCATTTAAGTGGTTCTCCGTCAGTATTATCAATTCCCTTTAATATCCTGTACACTAGTATCATATTGCTTCTTTCTCTTTTTTCTTTCAATGATATTAAGTCCAGTGTATTAGGAACTTTTTAATGTGTTTTATCCACAAGGTTGGTGCCAGTTTAGATCTTGCTCCCAAAGTCTATATTTTTTTTACTTATGCGGAGACAAAACAACTCTTGGAAATTCCAATTTAGGGCGTATGAGACATAATATGATTTTTTCGTTATCTGCTAATCCATGTAGTGAAGAGCCATCTTTGTGTTTATCAAGAGTTCATTTGTTTCACCCTAGATCTTGTACAAATGTTTATCGGCTGATAGAAAATCATTTATACAAAATCTAGGGTGAAACAAATAAACTCTTGATAAACACAAAGGTGGCTCTTCAGATTTCTGTTTTCTTTATTTTCTTAATAGATACTCTCCCATTGAGAAATTTCTTGTGGGTGCTTTTGATCATTTATATATTTCCAATAGATTCAAAATTTTGCATTAGAATTCGTCTTCAATGTTTGACTTCATATACACAAAATGTCCAGGTCCTGTTGCAACTTCTTCCAGACTTCCTCATAATTTATTCTCATGATGTTTTCATCATTTGCGAACATACTTATGTATCTAGTCGTACCTTTCATCATGTCGTTTATATATCCTAAGAACACTAGAGATGCTAAAACTGATCCTTGTGGAACTAATCTAGTTACCGCCATTCATCCTGACGTACTGTTCAAAATTTCTTTTCTGAAGTACTGATGTTTCATTAACTACTTTTCCATATAAGGAGTTCATCTGTAACTCCTCCAGTATATATATATATATATATATATGTATATATATATATATAAAAATATATATATATATAAATATATATATATATACATGTATATATACACACACACACACACACACACACACACACACACACACACACACACACACACACACACACACACACACACACACACACACACACAAATATATATATAAAAAAAAATATATATATGTATATATATATATTCATATATATATATGTGTGTGTGTATATATATAGATATGTGTATATATATATACATAGATATATACTATATATATATATATATACATATATATATATATATATATATATATATATATATATATATTGTGAGGTTCCTTGTCAAATGCCTTCTCATCCAATGTCTTTCGTTCTGCAGCACATTAAACGCCCTTGAGTTCAAACTAGATAAGTCTGATACAAATGATCTTCCGGTTCTAAAACAGAATTGAATGTTCCTTTATTGAACATATTTAGCTTATCTATTTCTCACTTCACACACTTTAACTATCATGCTGGTCAATGACACTGGTCTATGATTTAATGGTTTCACTTTACCTCCTTCTTCATGAAACGGAAGTACATTTGATCTCATCCAGTCTTAATACAATCAATTCAATCAAGTGAGGTTCCATCAGGCGCTAGATGTTTTTTCACGTCTAATATTTTCCAATAGCTTATCTATTTCTTTCACCTTCATATTTATTTTATGTAACCTAATATTGATATCTACTTCTTCTCTCTACCAGATCATTTCTTTGGTGAAGAATTATTAGAAATATTTGTTATCTATTTCAGTTTGTGTTCTAGCCTTTTCATCAACTTTTCCATCGATTGTTAATCAGAATTTTTTTTTTTTTTTTTTTTTACTCCCTGGTCTCATTTTCACTAATCTAATCTAATCAAACATGTTTATCCTCTGTCCACTGAATGTTATCTTTTGCCAGTTGTTTTATTTTTTGCAGTTAGTAATAATTTGGTATTTTTCAAAATCCAACATTTCTTAAGCTATACTGTAAAAGTCTAGAATCTGAAACAATCTTTGTAAGTAGTCTTACTTTCATAAAAATGTCACTCGCCTTCTTAATATCAATACTATCATAACATGAGAGTTATTTCATTATTCTCTCTTACTTATTACTCCAACGTCTGCATTATCATGAATGTTATCTAAAAAACAAAAACAACACCGACATTTTTCCATCGGTGGTATGCACTACATGTTTTTTGAAAATGGGTTGATGTACACGATTAGACCGTATATACTCTAAGTGGGTCTCTCTCTCTCTCTCCCTCTCTCTCTCTCTCTCTCTCTCTCTCTCTCTCTCTCTCTCTCTCTCTCTCTCTCTGTGTGTGTGTGTGTGTGTGTGTGTGTGTGTGTGTGTGTGTGTGTGTGTGTGTGTGTGTGTGTGTGTGTGTGTGTGTGTGTGTGTGTGTGTGTGTGTGTGTGTGTGTGTGTGTGTGTGTGTGTGTGTGTGTGTGTGTGTGTGTGTGTGTGTGTGTGTGTGTGTGTGTGTGTGAAGGCCACATAATATATACTGTGATGCATATACATGCATGCATGCATGCATTTGTGCATATACATCTAAATACAAATATATATTTTTTCTCTAATGAATTGAAATAAACCAACTTACTAAACCAATAAACAGAAATTTCACTGCCGATGGTCTATTTATTTTTACGTTTAAACCTTGTAAATCTTGTCATTCATATATTTTTGCTTATGTAGTTTTATGTCGTCTTCCTGTAAAAGAAGACTGATATAATTTATCACAAATACTATGTATATATTCTTTTTATTGTATAATTCTATAACCACAAACTGCATTATTTTACCTGGATATTTATGTTCAATCGTGTATCAGAATATCGTTTGACAACATATTCGGAATCGAGGTAATACCATAACAAATGTGGTAATTGCAATGAAAAGAAAACGCCAATCAATAAGATCGGGTGAAGGCAAATAAACTATCACTCCTTTGATATCAAAAGGGTTCAATGAAGGTGAAGAAATAGGTTGGAGGCAGCCGAATTAAGGTGAAAATTTCCATGCGCTGCGGAAGGTATTAACAAAGCAAAGTATCACTATCGCACCCTCCATCAATTTTCTTTATCCGTGAAAGATCTCTTCTTCCAAGGGTTATTTTGAATAATTAATTCCTAGATGAACGTATCCTTTTGCAGTGCTCCCATCAGAGACATCTTTGCAAACACCCAAGCAATTACTATCTACGAGTATTCTCTGCCGCCGCCTGAAGTCTCTGCCTATTGGTATAAAGTCACTACAGCATCCTATACCAATCTGCATCTGTCTCTCCGTGCGCGCCATAATTTATTCTTGGTTCCTCGATCAAGATCTTGCCCATTCCATTCATTGCTTAATATGTTTCTAATCTCAGACTCTTCTTTTCCTCCTGCGCTTTCTCTCGTCTCCTCCTCTTACCTCTTACCTTTCTCCTCCATTTTATAGTCTTTCTTTTCCCTCCTCCTTGTCATCATTTTCCTTCTCTTACTCTTCTACCTTCTCCTGTTCCTTCTCCTGTTCCTCCTTCTTCTTATTTTCCTCCTCTTAATTATTCTATTCCACCTTCCATTAATCTTTTTCCTCCTCCTCTACCTTCTCCTCCTCCTCCTCCTCTTCCTTCTATTCCTCCTCCTCCTCCACCTCCTCCTCCTCCTCCTCTTCTTCCTTCTCCTCCTCCTCCTCTTCCTCCTCCTCCTACTCCACCTCCTTCTCCTCCTCCTTCTTTGCTTTCTATTTCTCTTCTTTTCCCTCTCCTCTTGTTCCCATTTCTCCTGCTCTTCATCGTCTTGAGTCTCCTCCTTTATTTACTCCTGATTTTCTTCCTCCTCTCTGTACTTCTGTTCTTTCTTTTCCTCTTTTTCCTTCTTCCATCTTCTCTTCCTTCTCCTCCTTTTCTCCTTTTTTTTCTTCTCCCGCGTTTCTCTTCTCATTCCTACTGCTATTCTCCTCTTTTTCCTTTTGATTCCCTATGGCTTTCTCGCCCCACTTTTCTTAATCTTATTTATCCCCTTCTTACCTATCTCCCTCTTACACCTTATCTATTATAATACATCTCCTCCTTCATGTGCACGTCAGTGAGTCACAACTAGTTCTCGAGGAAAGGAAACAGACCACCTGAAGGTTGAAGTCCAGGTGGATGCGAATCCAGGAAAAAATCGATAGATGAATAGATAAATTAATAAATAAAACAGAAATAGACTGGTTCTTCGCGTAAAAAACATTTTTGAATTTTAGTACAGATATGCTTCACATATGCACAAAAGGACAAATGTATACTAACAAAACCATTGCATCTATTGAATGACTGGTGGATCAAGTCACAGACTTACAGATAAACATTTCTTTTTAAAAGATACGCACTCAAACAGTAAGCAAGGGATATGTAATCTAGCTAAATATTTGAAATAAAATCTGTCTTACTGATTGACTGAATGAATGGCTGACTGACGAAAGGACTGACAAACGACTGATTAACTGACCAACAGGCCGGCAAACTGACCGAATGCATAGTTGACAGACTGACCGAACGACCAACAGACGGATTCACCAGAGGACTGGGTGTTAAACGGATTGAAGGGATGGCTGGCTGGCTGTTTAGCTGCCGCCTCCTAGCTAGCTGGCTGACTGACTGGCTGGCTAGCTGGTTGCATGGCTGGCGGACGGGCAGGCATGCATGTAGACAGGCTAGGTGGCTGGCGGACAGCCTGGCGTGATGGCTGTCTAAACTACTACAATAAAAGCTTACTAACTAAAGAAAGACCGACAACTTACGGAATTACGACAAACAGATGAGCATTTGTTTGAGGCCGTGGCCGGACCTAATGATTGCATATGTGCAGTGATGTATTCAATCAAAACATACGCATATTAAAAAAGTCATTGCATGTTCTCATGCATGCAGACTTTGAAGCATGGCTAAATAACTACAACAAAGGCTTACTAACCAAAGAAAGACAGACAACTTGTGGAATTACGACAAACAGGTGAGCACTGGTTTGAGGCCATGACCTGACCTACCGTCTGCATGATCGAGTTACGACACATAAGTAGGCAGAAGAGTAAAAAAAAAAAAAAAAAAAAAAAAACACCGGTATACCCACACATACACAAACAGTATATGAATAATTCTTTTGCATATAATGATTACGGGCGAACCTAGGGTGCAGTGATATATTCAGTCAAAACACACGCATATCAAAAAAGTCATTGCATATTCTCATGTGTTCAGGCACTGAAGCATGTACGTGCGTGAGCGCGCAAGCACACACAATGAATGCTCCGCGTGATAGAATTTTCCCCCGTGCATGTTCACGTGATGTGACTACTTCGTGGGGGCTTGTGCTAGGGGTGATGTAACCCGTGTATATTCCTTATGTGGATGCATACCCCCCCCCCTTCTAAAAGTGACTTCCGTCACCTGTTATATCTTTTTGGAAGAGGGTTGTCGCCGAACAATCATATATAATAGGGTACGATATTGTCACGCCATTGCGTGAATAGAATATACTGTATGTTTAATCATCTTATGATAATTCATGTCGTTCATTGTAAATAATATGTAAACCTATTTGGTGGTGAAGAATATTTACGTTGTGTTAAATGTATATGAAATTTTCTTCATTATTTCTGCCCAATTACCTGAAATCGTTTCTCCAATAACGTAAGCCTCTCAAAACTTATTCCTTACCGGTTGTCAAAGTGCGTTCGCTCGCTCATTGGTGCAAAACTCACGTTCCTAAATACAGACTCTATAAGGCGGACCGGCCGGGAGACAAGAAGAGAACGCAGACAGAGACCAAGGAGAAGAGAGAGGTCAAGAAGAGAGAGGTCAAGAAGAGAGAGGTCAAGAAAAGAGAGGGCAAGAAGAGAGAGGTCAAGAAGAGAGAGACTATAAACACCACGAGGTGAGACAGGCAGGGAGAGCAGTGTCTTAAAAGACGTGATGCCAACACGGTTGATTTCTGAATTACGTAAATTTCCCTACTCCGCTATTACGACAAAACTCAAGTAAGCAGTCCTTCGTTCATATTCGATTGCTGCTGAGCAAATCATGAAATTAACGTAACAAGTTTATGATTTACGGGGAAGTTGCAAGTTGCTTCCCATACCGATTTATTTCGGATACCTCCCCGACTACAGTACTAGACGAAGGAGACTAAGTCAGTCGTTCTACACTCTCTGCCATTTCCTAAGTACAGAAAACTAATCAATCACCGAAGTGTTCCCTAACAACCAGAAGAAGTCCTGTTGGAGAAGTTATCGTGCACCTGTCTCCAAAACTACCTATTCTTCCAAGACGGCATCAAGACTCGTTCCAAATGATTTACGTTGGCAAGTCTATCGACCATCATCAAGATTCTTCAGTCCAACTACCAGTTTCTGAGTACGGCTCCTTCTCCACCAAGTCTTGCGCAAACTGAACTAACCGGGTAACGGTTTAAATAGCCATTTATTGTTATATGATATAATTCATGTATGTGTTACTGTAGGCTGATATTTAAGATGTTCTTTTATTGTTTCCTGTGCAATTCAAATTTTATTTACGTGTTTCCATGTCCCATGTATGTTGTACATGTTTTATAATTGTAAATAATCACTAATTCTAACGAAGAGTATCACCCTACTTAACGTTCTCTGTAACCCCTCGTGTGAACTACCCAAGACCAATTTTTTTATTATCATTATTATCTTTCTGTCTCGCGATATTGACTAGCCCTTAGGTTGGTCATGACAGATATGATAACTCTCTATGTTTCCCATGGGAGACTGACGATAAAAGAAGGTTCTGTTTTAACCTGTTCAAGTTTTGGGGGTGAGGGTAATTGAATCATCATATCATTTACAAGTTTCACCATTTTATTTTAGGGATACCACTGAATTACTTACATTAGTAATTACAGTTATATCAAAGATTTTCTTAACTTGAAGACGTACTAAGTTACACGTCTTATGCTTGTAGTTACCGTCTTGAGAATCTCCTCACTTGTCTGCTTATGGTATTAGAAATGTCAACTATATTGATTATCCATATTCCCTGTGCGTGGGATGAATTTACTTCCATTCCTTTTTCGATGAGCTTGAATCAGGAAAATCTATTTCGATTGAAATTATGTGCCTTTTCTCTGTTTTTCGTAACCACTAAACTGTATAAACTTTTTACACTTTCTTATCATAGTTTGGTCCAGAAACTCATAATGTATAGTGTAAAATACATGTATGTGTACATTTTTAATACATGAAATAATGAAATTCTAAAGAATGTATGAAGCCTTGTAATACATAAATATGTTAAGAAATCAGAATAATGTTAAGTTCTATTTCTTACTTGAGATAGATCGGCCTGTATACATCATAATTACAAAAATATGAAATAGGGGAGTCAAGCAAAGAAGTGAAATTGGGTAAAACATGTAAAATATTTATACGTTAAAGATTATCAATGTAGTCATAAAATCATAGAATGGGTAGATTTAATAAATTAGTGAAAAAGTAGGTCAAGTGTTTATTTTTTTATTATTATTATTTTTTACAACGGGTTCTTAGTCAAGTATACACTTCGACGGCAGGTCTGCTTGGTATTATAGTGACATATTTACTAGAAACGTGGGGAATAGTAAAGCTTTTAAGCTATGAATTCTCTTCTATTTGCATCTAGAGACGTTTGAATATCGGTAATTTGGTACCTATGGAAATCTTTCCTTTAGGAGAGTACGATTGTGTTTGGGGAATTATGATTTGACCTGCCGGGGCTCGTATCTTTGGAAAGAAAGTTTGACTAGTTATTTATGCTGGTGTATATAATTAGTTTGCATGTCTGCATCCTTTATAAGTGTTCCTTCCCAGGTTCTCTAGAAGTTTGAAAATACCTTGTGTACTTCAGATTATGATGTGTCATTTGAAGATGCAATAATTCTGAGGTCTTGATGTATGGAGAAAATATTTTATTACTTCATATTGTGTCTGAGTCGTTCTTGAACGTTTGTGAGATATCTGCTGTTCTTCAATTCTTCGGTTCTTTTCTAGTTTCACCTAGCTCAAATGGTTCTGATGTTGTAATTTATATATATGTTTCTATGTAACTGTTTTAATATTCTGTACCTAGATTGTTACACTTCTGTATTTGAGATCTCCTGTAGTGGATAGATATATATATGGAGGCTTTATAAAGTAAGGTATGCTGGTCTAGTCTGACTGGAGAAGAGGTCCTATGACGGCTAAAGGTCGTTTTCCTCCTTATATCCTGTCCCAGACTGGGCGTAGCACTAAAAGCTTTAACCGACAGGTATTAGGGTCAATGATTATATCTTGATCTTGCAGGGCACCTGGGATATAGGTATCAATAATTCTGCATTCACTTTCTCCTGGTTCGATAGTAATTTCTGTGGCCGCCAGGATCTTAGTTGCCACATATTTGGGGGAATCGTGTCTAGTAGGATCAAGTTCTGCATTGCTCACTGTGTTAAAATCCTAAGAAGCTGTGACAATTGAAGTGAGGCCAAATTTTGGTAATAGTGAGGGGGTGGTGTTGTTGGTGGGTAGGGAAATACTTTAATAACCGGCCATGTTTGGCAATCTTGTTATTGTTGTCGTTGCAGCATTGTTGTGGTATTGCTGGTAACTGTAAACGCTTTAATACAGGGCTTTAATACAGATTATTCCTTTCTTTAATAGATTTCCAAGGATAAAGGGCAATTCTATCAGATGTAATAAGTTCTAACTCAATGATCTCTTCACATTTAAGTGTTCAGTCACCCAAAACATGAAACAGGCAATTAGGGAATTTAAGATTGCCTAGAGTGAATGAGAGACTAATGGAGGAAATGAATATCAGCGGATACCCGACTAAAATTGATCCTCTAAGGGACCCTTGACATGTTGGATATTACCACTTGACTTTCACGAA
>NC_134789.1:26505623-26520623 GCF_046742065.1 Oratosquilla oratoria
CCATCTCATCGTAGGTCGCCCCTCATGTTCACTCCTTCCACCTCTGCCTTCCATACCTCTTTTACTAATATTTTTTCACCCATTCTTTCCATATGTCTAGACCATCCCAATACTCTCTCATCAACCCTATCTCCCAAATTCCTCTCCACTGTCATATAATGACACGGCCCCTACACCAAGCTAACCACGTGGTCCCCGAGTTCAGCTGTACCACGTGGGCCTACCCAGGGGAGCATCACGAAATGCCCGCCAAGATGCACACCAAGCTGTACCACGTGGTCCAGTTCCCAAGGAGGGCCGCCTTGACCAGGACGCGATTCTTTGTGACGGCGACCCGCGCGCTCACAAGCTAACCACAGGGCCACGCGGTGCCAAGCTGGACTGACCATCTTGGAAGAACGGACGCGCGGCGTGGGAAAATTCTTGACCGCAGGCCAGTGCCCAGGCCTATGGAAGATGTCACGTGAGTGATCACGCATGCGCAGTCAGCCTCCTCTTCGAGTTCTCCGCCCCCTCCCAGAGCTACAGAGGAAGGGCACTGGAACTTGAGGAGCACTACGGTACGGGCCACCCTTCAAGGCAGTCGAAGGGGCACTCCAGTGCCCGGCTAGACCAGAACTTGGCGCTAGATCCACAGTCCAGGAGGTCACAGCGACGAACCGGAACGGGAGGATTCTTCAGCCGCCAAAGGAAAGTTTATTGTAATTTATTTTAGCTAAAGACCATCACGGTGGTCACACGTGTTTTGTAACCGTCGTGTTAGGATAGCTGTGCTGTTGTTAATCAATAAACCCATCGGTGTTGATGTGTTTTTCTCTCGCCTCTCTTTTATATATGTACACGTACATATATATTCATACCGAGTCATTCTCATTTGAATCATTGAACCTTAAAATACCACATTGGCGCCCGAACAGGGACTCGGTTGAGAAAGAGAGAGAGAAACACAGAAACTGCTGGACAAGTGAAGTGTGCATGATTAGTTTAAGTACGTCCACGCAGTTGTTGGATTAACTCAGCACTCATCATGGCAGGTAGTGAAGGTATTTTTAGGACCGCTCAAGCGATCATAGAGGAGGCCAAGGAAGGGTTAGGAATGACCGACCCGGCCGAGATCGCTGCCTACGTCAAGTCCCAACAAGCGTTGGAACGGGAGGACAGGCATTGGGTTCGAGAAGAGGCCGTTAGGATTCACGAGCAGCAAATGGTCAAGCTTAGGATGGAGGAAGCTGCCCAGATTAGGAGTCACGAGCTAGAGCGGACGAGACTCGCGGAGAATGGTCAGAATGGTCAGAACGGTCAGAGCGAGAGCCAGGGTACGCCTATCGTGCCCGCGGCCACGAACCTAGAAAAGTATTCGGCGGGGGAGAGTATCGAAACGTTCACGGAACGATTTATCGATATAGCAAATAGAATGAAATGGTCCGAAGACACCAAAGCTATCCAATTCATGAGCCTTTTCTCCGGAAGGCCACTGGATATATTGATGAGTGTACCGCAGGGGGAGAGGACGTACAAGTCAATGAGGCAGGCGCTGACGCAAGCCTACGGCGTGTCTAGTGAGAACGCCCGCAGGCAGTTTTTCGAGGCCAGAATGTTGGAACACGAGACGGCATCACAATATGCCAGTCGTCTGACGAGTCGTCTAGAGCTCTGGATAGGAAAGGACGGAGCAGAGAGGACGTTCTCGGGTTTAGCGGATCTTCTAATGAGGACCCAGTTTGAGAAGGCTTGTAGCCCTCAATTAGTTGCACAACTTAGATTAGATAAGGTGACTAGCATAGAGGATGTATGTGTTAAGGCTGAAGCACATTATGCAGCGTATGGGAGGAATACATTTAAGAGGGAACAGAGCAAGGGAGTAGGAGGTGCTGAGGAGGTAGGTCAGTCGAGTGAATGGTATAGGCGGCAGGAAGCCGATAGGAGTGGCATGAATAAGGTTAGGCCTGGTGTCTGGATGGCGTCACGAGGGCGTCACCAACAAAATGGCGGAATGCAACCCAAGGGGCGTGAACAGCCAGCGCAGAGTTGGAGAACGGGTGCGCGCGTAGCCGCTGCCAGTCTGGTGGGCATTCAGGATGATCACTCCACGAGCACGGTTCAAGGTCAGGCCAGTAACGAGCGTCCCGCCTATGCAGGGAACTCGTCACGTATGAGGGCAGAAGGTCCTCCTGCCATGGTAACAGGAGGCTGCCACGGGGCGCACAAGCTATGACTAGAGAGCCAGGAAGGACTTAACCTTTGGTTAGGCCTGGTGAATGGTGAGGAGGCATATGTTATGAGAGATTCGGGCTGCACAGGGTGCATAGTGAAAGGGTATTTGGTCAGGCCCGAGCAGTACACGGGAAGGAAGGTTAAGTGCAGCATGGCAGACGGTTCCACTACCGTCGTGCCCGAGGCCACCGTGCACGTGGAGTCGGACATCTATACCGGATGGGTAGCAGCGGCGGTCATGCGCAATCCCATAAGTGACTGCGTGATTGGCAATATTCCGGGGGCGCGCAATGCGAGCACCGCAGAGGCAGAAACTCAGACCACCGCGGCCGTAGTAACCCGCGCGATGCTGAGAAACCTTTCTACCGCGGCGCCTCTGACGGTGCCTGAGATACAGGAGTTAATAGACTCCAAGGAAGTTCAGGATAAGCAGCTAGACGACCCCTCGTTAGAAACCGTACGTAGGCAGCTTCAGGATGGTACCGTGCGGCGAGTGGGTCAGGGTGTTATGACTTATGTGAGGAAGGCAGGGAGGATGTATAGGAAGTTTGAGACAAGTCAGGAGATTAAGCACCAATTTATAGTACCAGAGAGGTATAGGCAGGCAGTGTTTAAGCTTGGACACGAGGCAGCCTTAGCAGGTCACATGGGATACACTAAGACCCTCAACAGGATCAGCAAGGATTTCTTTTGGCCGGGTATTGCCACGGATATATCCCGTTGGACCAAATCTTGCGACACGTGCCAGAGGACCACAGACCGGGGCAGAGTTAAGCCTGCACCCCTGCAACCCCTCCCCATTATAGCAACGCCATTCGAACGCGTTGCGGTCGATATCGTGGGACCCATTGAACCCCGATCGAGAGAGGGATATAAGTATATATTGACGTTAGTCGATTTCGCTACTCGTTGGCCAGAGGCCGTGGCTCTCAAGAACATAGAGAGCACCACTGTAGCGGAGGCACTGTTGGGAATTTTCAGTAGATTAGGAATGCCCAAGGAGATCCTTAGCGACAGGGGAACCCAGTTCACCTCGGGAATGATGGACGAGTTCCTACGCTTGCTTTCAATCCGGGGCATCCGAACTACTCCTTACCACCCCCAGTGCAATGGTCTGTGTGAGAGATTCAACGGTACGTTGAAGAAGATGCTAAGGAGGATGATGAACGAACAGCCTAAGGAGTGGCCTAGGTTTATTGCCCCCTTGCTTTTCGCATATCGCGAAGTTCCTCAGAGTAGCTTGAAGCACTCCCCTTTTGAGTTGATTTACGGGAGGCAAGTCAGAGGGCCCCTCCAGATGTTACGTGAGCTGTGGGACGACGATGTTCCGGATCCCGTGGTTAGCTCCACGTACGAGTATGTGCTCAACTTGGCAGACAGGCTCCAGGCCACGTGTGAACTTGCTAAGGAGGAGCTGGTTAAGGCCAGGGAGGTTCAGAGGTCCCACTTCGATAGGAAGGCCGCGCTGAGAGAGTTTCTTCCAGGGGACAAGTGCTTGTTGTTAATGCCTACGTCCCATAATAAGTTGTTAGCCACCTGGCGTGGGCCCTTCGAAGTAGTTGCCAGGAATTCAGAGGTCAATTACACAATCCAGATGGGTCACCATAAGACTAAGCGCTTCCATGTGAACATGCTAAAGAACTATATAGAGCCTCAGCAGTCTGTAGCTAGCATGAGCATAGGAAGGGAGTGGGTGACAGGACGTAGGACGTCCGAGCAGTTAGGATGCCTGCGCCTAGTTAGGAAGTGTTTCCAGGACGAGGCGAGGGAGCTTGTAGGTTGTGCTACCGTCATCTCGGAGGAAACTGAGAGCGATGTGGGTCCTGAGACAGTGCAGGTCAGGCAAGGTGAGACATGGAAGGAGGTGGCGGTGAGTGACTGTTTGACAAGCGAGCAGAAGAACAAGGCTGTGTCCTTGTGCAGGGAATTTGGCCACATTTTTAGTGACAAGCCGGGGCAAGCCCAGGTGGAGCCCCACCGCATTGAGTTAATTAGTGAACTTCCTGTAAAAACTAAACCATATTCTATACTCCTCAGACTTGTGGACGACGTCAAGGTGGAAATAGACGCGATGGTTGAAGCGGGGATAATTGAAAGGTCAAGTTCTCCGTATTGCAGTCCCGTGGTGGTGGTTGGTAAGAAAACCGGAGGAGTAAGGCTGTGTGGGGATTACCGGAAGGTAAATTCTATCACACGGCCCATCGCAGAGCCAATGTCCGATCAACGGATGATATTTTCGAGACTATCCAACTCGAAATTTTTCTCGAAGTTGGATCTTTCCCGAGGATTTTTTCAGATAGGACTACATCCCGAGAGCAGGAGGATTACGGCTTTCGGCACACCATGGGGGCTGTACCAATTCACCGTGCTACCCTTCGGCCTCACCAATGCCCCAGCGGTGTTCAACAGGACCATGCGCGACGTACTTCACGATGTGCCCGGCGCAGAGGTATTCGTCGACGACGTCCTGGTGCACACTGAGACTTTCGAGGAGCACATGGTGGTGCTACGGAAGGTCCTAGAGAAGCTAGCGGCGGTAGGTATGACCGTCAAACCCTCCAAGACGGAGCTCGGCCAAACTGTGATCCAATATCTGGGGCACACTGTGGGAAATGGCAAATGCGGATGCCAGGACGACAAGGTGAAAAAGATTAGGGAGGCCCCGACCCCTACGACGAAGAAACAGCTCCCAAACCCCAGAAAACCCTTCACACTACGAACCGACGCATCCCAAGACGCCGTCGGAGCAGTTCTACTCCAGGAGCAGGACGGATGGTTGTACCCAGTGGCCTACCATAGCAGAAAATTAAGGGCAGCTGAGAGGAACTACAGCACCATCGAGCGTGAGTTGCTAGGCATAGTAGATGGAATAAAGAAATTCCAATTCTACCTGTACGGAGGTAAATTTGTCTTGGAGACGGATCATATGCCGCTGGAGCATTTGAAACCGTCCAAGACAGCCAACGCCAGGCTCACCAGGTGGGGACTATACTTGCAACAGTTTGATTACACTTTGCGTTATATCAAGGGAAGTGAAAATTTGGGGGCAGACTTATTGTCCAGACTGGGAAACGCCCCATGAACATATAACTGCTGTATCTTTTTGTCCCCAGATCCAGAGGAATAGGACAGCGTTTAGGTATACAAGTACACTTGTACATACACACACACAGGCACATTCGACATTGTATGTCATGCCGTTTTGGCCAGAGAAAGCCAGAGCCCTCAAACTCAGGGAAGAGTTTTTTCCCTCAAGGAGGTTTTTCCACTCACTCCTGAGTTTGAGACAGCAAAGGCTGAATAGGGCACACTTTTTCTTTAGCTCGCGACAGGCTGCGAGCTAATCGTCGTGGGAGGAATGTCATATAATGACACGGCCCCTACACCAAGCTAACCACGTGGTCCCCGAGTTCAGCTGTACCACGTGGGCCTACCCAGGGGAGCATCACGAAATGCCCGCCAAGATGCACACCAAGCTGTACCACGTGGTCCAGTTCCCAAGGAGGGCCGCCTTGACCAGGACGCGATTCTTTGTGACGGCGACCCGCGCGCTCACAAGCTAACCACAGGGCCACGCGGTGCCAAGCTGGACTGACCATCTTGGAAGAACGGACGCGCGGCGTGGGAAAATTCTTGACCGCAGGCCAGTGCCCAGGCCTATGGAAGATGTCACGTGAGTGATCACGCATGCGCAGTCAGCCTCCTCTTCGAGTTCTCCGCCCCCTCCCAGAGCTACAGAGGAAGGGCACTGGAACTTGAGGAGCACTACGCCACGGGCCACCCTTCAAGGCAGTCGAAGGGGCACTCCAGTGCCCGGCTAGACCAGAACTTGGCGCTAGATCCACAGTCCAGGAGGTCACAGCGACGAACCGGAACGGGAGGATTCTTCAGCCGCCAAAGGAAAGTTTATTGTTAATTTATTCTTAGCTAAAGACCATCACAGTGGTCCATGTGATTTGTAACTGTCGTGTTAGGATAGCTGTGCTGTTGTTAATCAATAAACCCATCTGTGTTGATGTGTTTTTCTCTCGCCTCTCTTTTATATATGTACACGTACATATATATTCATACCGAGTCATTCTCATTTGAATCATTGAACCTTAAAATATGACATCCACCCTTGCCTTCTTCCTCACCTCCTCGTTTTCCACTATATTCAGCCTAGTAACCTTTATCATACTGCTCAGGCACCTCATCTCAAACACATTCAAACTTCTCCTCTATTCACAAAACCAAAATGTCGTAGCACATTCGTAAAATGTTTGAATATAACCCACAGTCGAATAAAACAAAACAAAAAAGACGATATATATATTTCGACAGCAACTGTGGTCCTCTTCTCTGTACTTATCTGCTGAAGAGGATCACAGCTGTGGTAGAAATATACAGATCGTCTGTTTCTTTTGCTTTGTTTATCCGGCTGTGGGTTATATCTAAACATTCTCCTCTCTTCCTCTCATTTGTCCTATGTTTCTGCCCCTATACAGTGCTGTCGGCACAATCCCTCCTCCATACAATTTACTCTTAGCATCCATTCCCAAATGTCTAGTTCTCATTACACTTTTTAACACCAAAGTCATTTACTTGCTTCTTGCAATCTACATTCTACCTCCACCTCTACTCCTTTTCCCCCCACATTTGCACCCAAGTATCTAAAGCTATCCACTTCCTTCAGTCTCTCTCCCTTGATACTTGCTTCCAGTCTGTTGCCACTTTCTTCCCTTGTACGTCACATTACCTTTTACCCACATCTTGAACTTCCGTCTTTCGCACACCTTTAAACTCCGCCAATAATTTTCTTAATTCCTCCTTTGATCCTGTCACAAATGCAGTGTCGTCAGTATATAAGAACTGGCTTATCTCCCACTTTTCTCCATTTTCTTTAACCATCTCCAGTCTCCGGCCCATTGCCATTTGCCTTTATCTCTCGCACCACCCCATCCATGTATAAATTGAGCAGCCAAGTCGACATAACTCATCCCATCTTTACCTCAAATCACTCAATCTCTCCATTTATATTCGAACACAGGCTCTACTACTCTCGTGAAAACTCTTGATTGCTCTTAATAGCTTTCCTCCTATCCCATATATCTGCAATACCTCCCACAATGCTTTCCCGTCTAGCCTGTCATAAGCCTTTTCTAAATCCATAAAAAAAAAATCCCTAGAGCTTTTTCACTAAAATCTGATCCACGCAACTCATACTTATCCTAAATCCACACTATTCCTTCCCAATTACTTTCTCTGTTCATCTCTTGGACCACTTCTATTCATACTATATATAGATGATATAGACCATGGACTAAAATCTACTGTTTCCAAGTTTGCTGATGATACAAAAATGTGCGGAATGGCAAATGATCACTTAAACCAATTAGATATTCAAGAAGATTTAGATAAATTACAGCGATGGTCTGAAAAGTGGCTAATGAAATTTAACACAAGTAAATGCAAGGTAATGCACATAGGTAAAAATAACAGTAAGTACGAATACAAGTTATTTGGAAATTCGTTAACAAAAGTGAATAGTGAAAAAGATCTCGGCGTAATTATCAGTAACGATCTCAAATCATCCAAGCAGTGTATTTCAGCCTCTGAGAAAGCAAATAAGATTCTAGGACTGATTGCGCGATCTTTTGATTTCAAAAGTCCATCACTCATTAACAAGCTATATAAATCGTTAGTTCGTCCACATTTGGAATATGCTGTTTCCGTATGGTCACCGAATCTCATTAAAGACATTGACAGACTGGAAAAAGTACAACGGCGAGGCACAAAACGGATTCCAAATATCAAAAATAAATCATACAAAAATCGACTAAAACATATGAATCTGTTTTCCCTAAAAAAGCGTAGACTCACAGGTGACTTGATACAGGTCTTTAAGATTTTAAAGGGAATTGACAACATCAAAAGTGACAAAATTTTCACACTGAATGAGAATCCGACAAGAAACAATGGTCTCAAACTGTACCCTTGGAAGTGGGTAGAAACAACTTCGCCAACCGTGTAGTTAATGAATGGAATAAACCTCCTGCAGAGGCAGCGCAATGTAGTTCAGTTCGAAGCTTTAAGAATCATTTAGATAAACCCCTGAGCAAGATGCTGTAGTGATTATCATTTATTCTATATTATTAGTTTTTGTTTTGTTATCATTTGTCTGTCTGATTCTCATTAATTATTAGTTATATGTCAATTTATTATCATTTACTATTTATTTGTTTGTTTATTATTTACCTATACCTATGCATTTATTTATGTATTTTATTTGCTATTTACATTATTATATATTATATCTATTCATTTATTATTATTTTGATTTTTTTCACATCCGACCTAGATATGGACCAAAAGGTCTCCTGTCGATATGCTCCGTCCTTATATCCTTTGTAATTCTTTGTAATCCTCTTAATCAAAACCCTCCCATAAGCCTTCCCAACTACACTCAATAAACTGATCCCTTTGAAGCTACTATAATCACACTTGTCCCCATCTCCCTTGTCGAGTGGAACTATACAGGCACTCCTCCAGGCCTCCGGCACTCTACCCTCTTTTAAACAAACATTAAACAACCTCACCAGCCAGTCCACCATCACTGTACCTTCCTTTTTTAGACACTCCGCATGACACCCATCTAACCCAGGTGCCTTATCTGCTCTCCTCATTTTAACAACTGCTTTCACCTTGTCTTTCCTTATTTCTCCTCCATTTTCCTCACTCATTACTGTCATTTTCGTAGCGTTTCACAGTGAAATTACCTTTCCCTCCCTATCTTCCCTCATATCTAGCAACTCCCTAAAATAGTTTGCTTATCTTCCTCTTACTGCCGTCTCTTCCATTATCATCTCTCCATCTGCACCTTTTACCTTTTTTCTACTTGATTCGCCTCCTCTTTCTCTCTTAATTTTTTCCAAAACATCTTTTTATACTTAGGAATAATCAAAGTATTTTCTAGCACATCGGTTGTACTACTTGCTAGAAATATACACGGTGTGTTCGTTAACTGTAATTAACATTTTACTCAAAGCACCACGTTGATAGTTTACACAATTAAGTTTGTATGAACCCGAGAATGCGTCTAGATCTAGAATTACCAAATAAATAATTTCAGATACATTTTGCGACCATGATAAATCCATCATTATAATTTTTTTATTAGCCCCAAGCACGTAAGATTCATAAATAGTCTTACTGTAAACATAGTTAATAACGCTATTATCAATCGTAAGTGATTTATGAAGTGCCTCTAGGGCTGCTGCGTACGGCTTAACTCTGTCACAAAGCAGTCGGGCCGAGTCTAGTCTATACAGTTTGGTTCGTATTAAGAACATATGTACTTAAAGTTAGCTCTAGACGCACTATGAGTGACACTGAATCCAGCACAAATTTATTCAGTGATGTTGCATTTAAGAATAACAGGGATAACAGTTGCAAACCATTGTCCTTGCATTATTTCATTACTTCTTTTTCGAGTTTGTTAGCATTAGTAAAATACGAATCACTGTATTCTTTATAATCTTCCACCCTTTATAATCTTAATAATTGAACAAGTTTCTACAGATAGTTTTTATTTGCCCCGGTTTTAATGCAGTAGCTTGATTTATAAATCCCCAGTTCTCGTACAATGAACTTTATTCTACGAGCTGCTCGTTGAGGTAGCATGCGGTAATTTTAAAGAGAGGAGACGAACCCAATTCATTAATGAGCACGCAGTTGATCTTTGACAATTTAGCGATCCCATCAGCTTGAGTTAAGGATATAGCTTTAATAGCTAGTGTGGACAAATCTAGAAATGATCCTTCCACTCCCGGTACTTTAAACTCTAGATAATTATCCTCAATAAATTTATCATTAATCGTCTGATTTACGGGTAAAGTATCAAAAGTTTGCCTCAAAGCTACTGAAGTTTCTATGAGTCTATTTCTCATCGGAGCGTGGAAACTATCAGTAAATCCCACTGTATATCGCACTAGGGGCACCCTAATCCTTGACCCAGTGACATTAGGTTCAAAGACAGAGTTGCGCAGCCCAAAACGTATTTTGAACACCAGTACATCGGCAGTTCAAATCAGGACCCAATCAGCGGGCGACATCCCTCTTCTAGCTGGAGGTACACACCTTTTGGGTTCCAGAGAAACGACGCGAAGTGCATTTTTTTTGTTTTAATAAATTTATTACGCCCGTGGGCGGCAAACAATAGTACATCTATCACAGCATTGTGTTAGAGGACATGTCATATACTATATACATTCTTTAAATGGAGACATAATACAATAATCATTCAGGATTCCTCGAAATGGTGATGGCGGGATAGTGGTACTATGTAAGTGTTTACATATAATCATCATGCCCCGTCTCCGGGGAATATTGTCTGTCACTATGGGTCACTGGAGACAATAATACCAAGGGTGTTCGTATTACGACGGTTACGCAGCCCGTACGGTGATCACCGTGGCATATCATCCGTCTGGGAGCCCCGTCACACAAGTCGACTCCCAAGTCCGAGCCGAGCACTGACATATATTGTGCCTTCGTACTGGTCTTGCGTCGGCGTTACTTGTGGCGGTTGGGTAGGAGGTGGTCGTATGGGGATATCGGTAGACCGTTCCGCATCTTTCGGTGTGTTGACATGGCATGAGTGGCTGCGTGTACTCGTATCTTGTTTTAAGGTATGATAGGGTGACGTCCATGACGTAGGTATAGGCTGCCTTGGTAAGATGGTCCACCGATTAATAAATTCATTGCTTCTGAGGGCGACAAACAATAGTATATTAGTCATATTGTTATGGAAAGAGATACAAAAGGAGGTATGATTGGATTTAACAATCAAAATCCCCCAAAATGGGGGTGGCGAGCTAGGAGTGTATCTAAGTTGTCGTCACTAAGTAAATATTTACATACAGTTATCACGTCTTGTCTCTGTGGAATACTGTCTGTCACAATGGGGCATTGGAGACAGTAATGTTCAAGAGTGTTGGCGTTAGGGCGGTTACACAGCCTGCATGATGAGTAATGTGGCATATCTTCCGCCTGGGAGATTTGCCACACAGGTCGATATCCGAGTCTGAGCCGAGCACTGACAACATTGTGTCTCCGTACCATGAGTCCGCGTCGGCGATACTTGTGGCGGCTGGGTAGGAAGTGGTCGTGGTGTTGAATGGAGACACTGGTGGCTCGTTCCGCATCCCTTCGGCGTGTTGTTATGGTGTGAGTGGCTGCGTGTATTCTGTTTTTGAGGCATGTGAGAGAGGGTACTACACGTTCGTTATCTAAGACGAAGGCACAAGCTGCTTTGGCAATACGGTCCACTGTGTCGTTGCCAGCAAGGTCGACGTGTGAGGGCACCCATATGAGAGATACGGCCATAGATGCTTCATGAACAACGGCGAGTTGGGTCAGTATGGCCTGTACAACACAATAGTAGTTGGGTCTGGGTGAGGAGAGGGCGTGTTGAGCTGGTTGGGAGTCACAAACGATCACACAATTTACGTTATAGTCTACAAGATATGTTACTGCGTCGAGGATTCCGTGTAGCTCACAAAACGTGGAGCTTGATGTGACAGGTAACCTGCGGCCAATCCATCCAGCTTCCACAGGTGGCTGTAAGGTGGGTGAGTACATGGCACACGCTGCTCTTCCATCAGCCTGTACTGAGCCATCCACGTAGATGACATGCGCTGCGGGGATCTTTGAGGATACGCTGTCGATGGTCTCTAGTGCTAGTTGCTTTTGAAGTGCAGGAAGGTCATCTTTGGAGGTTGGTGTGAAGGTGACGTTAGGGAGGGAGATTCGCCACGGGGGCAAGTCGGGTTCAACCGTTTCTTCAGGGACGTGAATGTCAAGGTTTCTGAGTGTGTTGCACACTGTAGTGACGAGGTTGCGGCCTCCTGGTCGAAGTGGGAGGCGGGGTGCACTGTCAGGTTCGAGCGACGCTCTGATGGTAGCAGTAAAGTTTGGGGACAGATAGGGCGATCGGAGGCATTTTACAGAGAGAATGGCCATGTTAGCATATATTCTCTCTACAAGCGAGGGTAGACCAAGTTCACTGTGCATGTTAACGATGCGAGTCGAAGGAGGGCAACCTAAGATAAATCTCATTACTCTATTTTGGAATTTTTCGAGAGGTTCCAAAGCTCTCCTGGGAAGTTGACAAAGGGCAGGTGATAAGTAGTCAACGAGTGATCGAAGAAATGTGGTGTATAGAGTTCTGACCATTGGTAATGAAGCGCCGGTGAAAATTGTGGCAAGCCACTTGATAGGGTTAAAACGGGCCTGCAGACGATCAAGGAGATCATTAACAAGGGGATGGATACGTTGTCGAGTCGGTATGGCTGGAGTGATCCGGGCTGGTACTCCAAGGTATGTGTACTGTGTGCAATGAGGGATAGCATCACTTCCCATGTTGAACGTCGGTAGTGCTTGGATAGTAAGATATGAAAATATTCTGCTTTACTCATGGGAAATGATGAGACCACAAGCGGTAGTTGACGTGTAGAAGCCATTTAGGACGAATTGGAGGTCAGCGGGCGAGTTGGAATGGATGCAGATGTCGTCCGCGTAGCAGAGAAGGGTTGTACCGGGAACGTTAGGAAGAAATGAGAGTAAGCGGTGCATCAAGACGTTAAAAAGAAATGGACTTAGTACGCCACCTTGCGGGGTACCGAGTTTGAACTGCTCGTAGGAACTGCACACACCTCGAAAGAGAACACGTGACTTCCTGTTACTCAGATAACCTCGAATCCATCGAAGGAGGTTTCCTTGCACTCCGAAGGTAACCAGCTGGTCAAGAATTATTTCATGGTTGGCTACATCGAAAGCACTTTTGAGGTCCAGGAAGGCAACTACGCTGGTGGGAGAGAGGCGGGTGTAGAGCTCAGTAAGGCAGTGGTGCGTACTTCGACGTGGGAGGAAATCATACAGCTGCGGGGAGAGTTGACCTTGTAGACGATTCATGAGCCGGGCAAGGATGATACGTTCAAGCATCTTGCTGAAGCATGAAATTAGGGAAATGGGCCTGAATTTATCAGTACCTGGTTTCGGTATCGGGACAATCGTGCTTAAAGTCCAGGCTGCAGGTACATGTCCACGTAGGAGGCAGAGGTTGAAGAGGCGAAGGAGGGGGTTGCCAGGAACTTCCAGTAGGAGTCGGAGCACTTGGTATGTAATGCCGTCATCCCCGGGGGCAGAAGTTTTTGTATTAGCCATGGCTAGTCGTAATTCATTCTCCGTAATCGGGACGTCGTCTTCTTCATCTGGGTGGAGAAGTGCAGCCATTAGATGGAGATTACGGGTGTTGCGACGAGTGGAGAGTGCCTCTTGGATATGCGTAGGAAGATTGTTAGTCTGTGACTGTGATGACCATAAAGTAATGAGGTCCTGGGCGTAGGCGTCTGGACTGTGATGGAGGGCGCTGGGAGGTTGCTTCTTAACGACCCTTTTTACAAGGCGCCACATGGTTGCGATACTAGTCTGGTGATTTATGGAATCAGTGTATTTCTGCCAAGACTCTGTGTAGGCACAGTTCTGGAGGGCGACCATATTATCCCGTGCTATTTGGTACTGATGTAAAGAATCAGGTGTGGGTTGCGTCTGAAAAGTATGGATAATACGGTGGTCCAACGTCCATGAGTGAGGTACAGGGCGGCGTGGTAGGTGAGCTTTGGTTACATAGCGGCTGTAGAAGTCGTGTGTGGTATTCACTAAGGACGTGTATAGTGCGTCGGGGGATAGGAAGTCAAATGTGGGAAGGAGATTAGAGATGTACGAAATATACGTAGGGCAATATTTAGGAGGAATGGATATACGGGTCCGGTGATGAGGAGTTGGAATCCGAGATGGTATGGAGTAGTATAAACTAAGAGCAATATGGTCGGAGAAGAGAGAAGGAATTGATTGACAGGCGACACGGGATGGCACGAGGCCAGACGTGATGATGTGGTCAACTGTGCCTCCACGTGCATGTGTGGCTCCACCAGTTTCCCATCGTGTGAGTCGGTACCGATGTATGTAGTTGAGTAGAGGGATTCCACTACGGTTGGGGACAGGGGAGGCATCACCAAGAGCAGGATGTCGAGCGTTGAAATCCCCCATATAAATCACTCCACGATTTGTAGGTACTGGGAGGGCAACAAGATTTATAACACCAGGGGCAGAGTATACATTGCAAAGTCGAAGTTTACCATTGCCCACAGTGACTTCAATTAACTGAAAGGTCATAGTAGTATCCCTGGAGCATCGAAGGAGCTTGTGTGGCATGGATGCGTGGACGTAAGAAATGAGGCCATTCCTGGCTGGATGTATGTACGAGACATAGCCAGACAGCGTAGGTGCCGTGTCGCATGGCTGAGCACCACCGGGAAAGGCTTCTTGAATAAATATTATCTGGGGGTGATGGCGATGGACATATGTCTTCAGTGCAGTGAGTTTCGTGTTATGGCGTATTCCGAAAGCATTCCAGGAGATGACGTGAAGCGATACGAGATCAGAGAATCTTATTACTATGTGCTTTGCGAGAGCCGAAAGAGGTTGGTGTTTGAATGTGGGCGCTGCCAGGCGGAGCATGGGTAGAGGAGTTCAAAGGCGACGAGAGCTTCTCTAGATGGGAGGCAAATGTATCAAGTCGCTCTGTAAGGGCTGTGACAGAGGTGATAACAACTTTGTGAGATTCAACTAGACTGGCAAGTGTGGTTGCTGTGGTAGCCTGTTGGTTAACTAAACTTTCGATACGGGCATCTATGGCATCGAATCGCTTCGTGAGGGCTGAACAGCGGGATTCGAGAGATGCAA
>NC_134789.1:26525623-26538123 GCF_046742065.1 Oratosquilla oratoria
CATACATACATACATGCATACATACATACATACAGTACATACATACATACATACATACATACTACATACATATATACATGCATACATACATACATACATACATACATACATACATACATACATACATACATACATACATACATACATACATACATATATACAAGCATACATACATACATACATACATACATACATACATACATACATACATACATACATACATACATACATACATGCATACATGCATACATACATACATACATACATACATACATACATACATACATACATACATACATACATACATACATACATACATACATACATACATACATACATACAAAGGATTACAAAGGATTACAAAGGCGGAGCATGCCGACAGGAGACCTTTTGATCCATATCTAGGTCGGATGCAAAAAAAAAAAAAATCATATTAGTAATAAAATAATAAATAAAAACTATAATAATGTAAATAACAAATAAAATACATAAATAAATGCATAGGTATAGTTAAAATGATAAACAAACAGGTAAATAGTAAATAATAAATTAACATATAACTAATAATAAATTAAAATCAGACAGACAAATGATAACAAAACAAAAACAAATAATATAAGATAAATTATAATCATTACAGCATCTTACTTAAGTATTTATCTAAATGATTCTTAAAGCTTTGAACTGAACTACATTGCACTACCTGTGCAGGAAGTTTATTCCATTCATTAACTACACGGTTGGCAAAGTTGTTTCTACCTACTTCCATATTGAATCTATTTCCGGACAGTTTGAGACCATTGTTTCTTGTCGGATTCTCATTCAATGTGAAAATTTTGTCACATTTTGTTGTTGTCAATTCCCTTTAAAATCTTAAAGACCTGTATTAAGTCACCTCTGAGTCTACGCTTTTTTTTAGGGAAAACAGATTCATGTGCTTTAGTCGATTTTCGTATGATTTATTTTTGATATTTGGAATCAGTTTTGTGCCTCGCCGTTGTACTTTTTCCAGTCTGTCAATGTCTTTAATGAGATTCGGTGACCATACGGAAACAGCATATTCCAAATGTGGACGAACTAACGATTTATATAGCTTGTTAATGAGTGATGGACTTTTGAAATCAAAAGATCGCGCAATCAGTCCCAGAATCTTATTTGCTTTCTCAGAGGCTGAAATACACTGCTTGGATGATTTGAGGTCGTTACTGATAATTACGCCGAGATCTTTTTCACTATCCACTTTTGTTAACGAATTTCCAAATAACTTGTAATCGTAATTACTGTTATTTTTACCTATGTGCATTACCTTGCATTTACTTGTGTTATATTTCATTAGCCACTTTTCAGACCATTGCTGTAATTGATCTAAATCATCTTGAATATCTAATTGGTTTGAGTGATCATTTGCCACTCCGCACAGTTTTGTATCATCAGCAAATTTGGAAAAAGTAGATTTTAGTCCATGGTCTATATCATTTATATATACTATGAATAGAAGTGGCCCAAGAACGGAACCCTGAGGAACTCCACTTGCAACACTTTTCAATCCAGAAGTTTTTCCATTTAAAACAACTCTCTGTTTTCGACCATTCAACCAATTACTAGTCCAACCTAATAGGCTACCACTTATTCCATGCAAAGCTAGTTTAGTAAGTAGTCTTTCGTGTGGGACGGTATCAAAAGCTTTTGCAAAGTCTAGATATATTAAATCTATATTGTTTCTTTTGTCATAATTCGAGATAACTGTGTTGTAGAATTACATACATACATACATACATACATACATACATACATACATACATACATACATACATACATACATACATACATACATACATACAAGGTACATACATACATACATACATACATACATACATACATACATACATACATACATACATACATACATACATACATACATACATACATACATACATACATACTCTCAAAACTTATGTATTGTTCAGGCTAGTCGCGACACGAAAAAAAGTAAAGGCAATGCGGTGTTTGGACGATTGACAGAGGGTTCAGGCAGGATAATTAAACTCTTGTTTATAATGAAATATCATTACACACAAAAAAGTACATAATACGTTAATGAAAATAGTTTATTTGCCAAGCAATGTATATCTCATATGATCAAGTGAGCGAAACGAAGTCTTGATATGGCATAGGTGAGTCTTTCCACACGTCCTTTAGGGGGTGGGGGATCGGTGGTTTGAGGTTAATGATAACTTCTGTTCGGGGCAGCTTCTGATATTGGTGGTATGAGGTGAACGATCAATTTCTGAAGGGGGGTATCTTCTAGTAGTTTTTCTTTCTGGTAGGAGAAGCTTCTGATAGTCAGGAACAAATATATATTTGATGGTGTTTCTTTAACAACAAAACATTAGGAGTTGTATCGCTTGTTGCCCAGCAGCAATCTGGATTATGTTTGATGAATTCTGATAACAAAGGTTGAACATTTCGTTTTGAAGACGGCCCGTAGTTATGGTCCAAAAGGACTTGTTTAGCGGGGTTGTCGTAAGTCGACAATGTAGATAATACTACGTAGATTCAGATGAACCCTGAGCTTCAGTTTCTTTTCTTTTCATCTTTTGATGCTATGTTCTAGAGTTGTCTCTCTGTAGTCTCTCTGCTTACTTTCTTTGTTGGCTTCTGTCGGTTTCTCTCGGCTTTATATTTCTTTGTTGACTTCTCTCGCGGTCGTCCTTGGCATCGCCTTTATATACTAAGCGAATAGGTGCCGACGTTTCAAACATGGCAGAACCTATCTAAATTAAGTAGTTTAAAGATGCTCGTTCAATGGGAAAGCAGAACGAGCTTTAGTCCCACCAAATCAGGAAAGTTTCAGTTTCTTTTTACTTGCGACCGACAGGTATTGCGCAGTGATTAAATAGGTCAATTATATCTAACACACACACACACACACACACACACACACACACACACACACACACACACACACACACACACACACACACACACACACATATATATATATATATATATATATATATATATATATATATATATATTGTAACGTAATATTAGATATTACGTCATATGTGTAATTATGTTATAGAATTGTGTTCCTTTGTATTACATAACTATGTTCATATTTCTTGTCTATGTATGTATTGTAACAATGTTAAGCAGTAACGCCCGTCCACTATATGTAATCTTGCCTACGTGCGGAGAGGTGCGCACTTTTGTAGAACAAACAGACAAGCGAAATCCTGAATAGTTCGGAGCGCACAGATTTGACAGTTACTAAATAAATAGATTGTTCAAGCAAGTCGAGGGTCCTAAAACTACCCATGTTGACGTGTTAACTTACCCTCCTCCTCACCCGCACCCTTAACCGGAAGTATCCCGTTTCCGGTCCAATGGTATATAAGCAGCGGTATTCGCTCACTCGTTGTCATATTCCCACATATTGATCTCTTGATAAAAACTAGAAGGTTTAGATTCATGAGACGATTGGTGTGAAGTGATCACCCTTTTTGCCTACATTACGTGTCTGATATACATTGCATTACTTTACTTATATTTGTACTTATTACTTATTCTGATGCATGTTCCTGATCTCTTTGTACTTAGATAGTACCATATTGTATACTTATCTTGTGTTTCTTATTTGAACGATAATTTCCATATTCTTATAATCATGTAACGGTCCCATTGACCCTACTGCCCATTCTCTTTTGTGTTGATTGCCTGTAAATATTTTCCATTAATAATTTCGTTTACTAGTTTTATCGCTAGTTTAATATACCTTTCCTGGAATCTTCTTTGTTACCTTTACTTCTAGTCTTACGAATTATCTAGGCCCTGACCAGATAGTTCAGTCCTACAGTGGCTTCTAGAAGTGAGCTGGTTCTTAAGCACTTAGACGTTATACGTAACGTCTCTTCACATACCAGCAGCCCGTAACAAAGTGGCGACCTTGCCAGGATATTGGATCAGGTATTTAACACATTCTTATAGAGATGGATGATATAGTTCAAGAATTCGTTCAAAATCCCAAGGTAAGTTTCTTAAAGAAACAAACTAAAGACACTTTGATAGAAATAGGCAAGCACTTTGGAGTAGACATTGATACAAGTTTGCGAAAGAAAAAAATACTTCAGGAACTCGTTGAAAATCTGATCGAAGATGAGATCTTATCTCCAGAAGAGATTACAGCTATACAAATTCCTTCAAATAGGTTAGAAATGGAGGCACGACTAACCGAACTTAAGATTAAGGAGATTGAATTAAAGGTCAGGAGAGTAGATTTTGAGGAGGAAGCTAAATTGAAACAAATGCAAATTGAGGCAGAATTTAAAGCTAAAGAGGAGGAAACTAAACTGAAACAAATGCAAATTGAGGCAGAATTTAAAGCTAAAGAGGAGGAAACTAAACTGCAACAAATGCAAATTGAGGCAGAATTTAGAGCTAGAGAAGAGGAAGCTAAAGCGAAACAAGTAGCTAAAGAGGAGGAAACTAAACTGAAACAAATGCAAATTGAAGCAGAATTTAGAGCTAGAGAAGAGGAAGCTAAAGTGAAACAAATAGAAAGAGAGAACGAAACTAAAGTCAAATTGGCAGAGTTAGAATTAAAGAAGGCAGAAGTAGAAGCTAGGATTGTTGATAGACAACCCGTAGTTCAGGAAGGTCTTATAGATATTTCAAAGTATGTAAAATTTTACCCAAATTTTCAGAAGGAGAGCCAGAAATTTTCTTTCTTCAGTGGGAAAAATTGGCGCAACAGTTACAAATCCCTAAAGAAAATTGGCCATTAATCATTCAAACACAATTTAAGGGTAAGGCTCAGCAAATTTATACTTCTCTTTCAGAAGCAGAAAGCGAGTATGATAATATGAAAGCTTGTATTTTAAAAGCTTATGAACTAATACCAGAGGCCTATAGACAGAAATTCCGTAATTATAGGAAGACACCTCAGTTAACATACGTAGAATATGCGGCTCAACAAGAGAGGTTATTCAATAGGTGGTGTTTGGCTAGTGAAACGGACACCTTAGATAGACTTAAACAGTTGATTTTGTTGGAGCAGTTTAAGAATACGTTAGAGACAGATCTTAGGATTTTTATAGATGATCATGTTCCCGAAACTATAACTAAAGCTGCTGTATTGGCTGATGAGTTCACACTAAATCATAAACCTAAGTCAAGACAAATGGAATCCCAAAAGTCAAAGTCATATATTCCAGATTCAACAAAATACTCTGATCCTTGGTCCCCAAAGAAACACTTTGAAAATCCGTCTAGCCCATCCCATTTCAGTTACAGGTCTGATTTCAATCAATATCCTCCAAACCAACCTTGGCAAAGAATGGAAAGGTTTAAGACTAATCCCCCTGTAACTTGTTCATATTGTAAACAGGTTGGCCATCACATTTCTAATTGCAGAAAGAGACTGACACCCTCATTCTCCAATAAGACACCAACTCTTGTAAGTAATATAAAATCAGATGATTCAAAATCCTCTATTCAGGATACACTACCAAAGAAGCCGGTATTGTCAAGTAATGTAGAACCCCCCTCATCAAATCATGATCCTTGTTTCAAACCATTTGTATCTTCAGGAACTATATCTCATAGTAGTAGTTCACAACAATATCCTATTTCCATACTCCGAGACACAGGAGCAAAGCAAAGTCTGATTTTAAATTCTGTCTTGCAGAATCTGGGTGAGTCATATACAGGTTATGATATATTGATAGAAGGAGTTGGAGGAATTGTAAAATGTCCATTACATAATGTTTTCTTGCGGTCTGATTTAACAACCGGAATGGTTAAAGTAGCAGTAGTAGACTCTCTTCCCATAGTAGGAATATCCTTATTGTTGGCCAATGACATCGCTGGAAGCAAAGTCATTTCTCCCTTAATAACAAATAACCCTAAGACCTCAGTAGAACCTTCAGATAACTTACAGTTGTTTCCCGCTTGTGCTGTAACCAGATCTCAGTACAAGAAATCTGAAGAGGAGACTTATAATTTAGAATCCCTATTCTCCCAAACTGACCCATCTTCTTCTTCACCAGTTTCTCTATCTAGAGCAGAATTAATCAAAGAACAGAAGTCAGATCATTCTCTTAAAAATTTGTACGAGATTGTTTCATCTCCAGAAGAAGTTGAAAATATGTCACGAGGTTTCTATATAGAAAACGGAGTCCTAATGCGAAAATGGAGAGCATCCACCGCAACCGCTGACCAGCCATGGCAAGTAAGGAATCAAATAGTCCTCCCTCTTGGTTTCAGGAATAATGTTCTAAGATTGGCTGATGATACTCCCTTAGCAGGTCACTTAGGGGTAAGAAAGACCTTGTTCAACATAACCCAACATTTCCATTGGCCCACGGTTGTCAAAGATGTTGCCCAATATTGTAAAACATGTCATACATGTCAACTTGTAGGTAAGCCCAACCAGAAAATTGTAGAAGCTCCACTCCATCCCATTCCTGTAATGGAAGAGCCATTTAAAAAAGTTCTTATTGACTGTGTAGGACCTTTACCTCCTTCAAGTAAAGGAAATCAGTACATTCTCACAATCATGTGTATGAGCACTCGTTTTCCAGAAGCAATTCCTTTGAAAAATATTAAAGCTCAAAACATAATCAGAGAAATGTTGAAATATTTCACTATGGTAGGATTTCCTAAGAACATTCAAAGTGATCAAGGAAGTAATTTTCTTTCCAACAAGTTTAGAGAAACTCTTGTAACACTAGGTATAAATCATGTAACTTCCTCCGCCTATCATCCTCAATCACAAGGTGCTCTAGAGCGCTTTCACCAAACGCTCAAGACAATGTTAAGAATCTTCTGTGCTGAGAACACTCGAAATTGGGAAGACGGACTCCCCTTTTTGTTGTTCGCCACCCGAACAACAATTCAAGAAAGCCTTGGATTCAGCCCGTCAGAATTAGTCTTCGGTCATGAAGTCCGTGGCCCCCTAAAGATACTTCATGAACAATGGATGAAAGAAGAACCACCTGTTCCTTCTTTGAAATACGTGTCCCAGGTCACCGAGAAGTTGTTAGAAGCTTGGAAGTTGGCAAGAGAGAACTTGACGAATGCTCAACGAGTAATGAAAGGTCGGTATGATAAAAATTCTAAACTTAGAACTTTCTCTCCAGGAGATCAAGTGTTACTTTATCTTCCCATACCAGGAGATCCATTGCAGGCTAAATACAAAGGACCCTATGAAGTCTTGTCCAGAGCCAGTGATCTCAACTACATAATCAAAACTCCAGACAGAAGAAAGAGTTCCCGTCTCTGTCACATAAATACCTTAAAACCTTATCATTCCCGAGATCCAATTCCAGCTTGCAGCTCTACCACAATAGAATCGGAAGAGCCTCCTGATAACCTGCCTAATCCTCCTGAGATTCCCTTGGAAAACTCTCAGATACTACAAAATCTTCAGATAAAAGTAGGACACTTATCTGAGAAACAAGGTAGAGACATTCTTTCTCTCTTAAGAAGTTTTCAAAAATTATTTCTAGATTCCCCAAGATTCACTTCTTTGATAGAACACGAAATAATTCTAGACTCGCCAAGGGCTATCAAACAAGCCCCTTATAGAGTCAATCCAAAAAAGAAGGAGTTCATAAAAGCAGAAATAAACACTCTGCTTCAACAGGGAATAATTGAACCCTCCAGTAGTCCTTGGGCATCTCCTTGCATTCTTGTCCCTAAATCTGACAATTCTTATCGCCTGTGCATTGACTACAGGAAAATCAATGCCCATACTAAGGCCGATGCTTTTCCTATCCCTAGGATAGATGATATCATAGACAGTCTAGGAACTGCCAAGTATGTATCCAAGTTGGATATGTTAAGGGGATACTATCAAATCCCTGTACACCCTCGCTCAAGAGAAGTTACCGCTTTCATTACGGAAGAGGGATTGTTCCAGTTCAGAGCAATGCCATTTGGGCTTAAAAATGCCCCTGCCACTTACCAAAGAATGATAAGTAATCTTGTTGCAGGATTGCCAGGAGTAAAAACTTATCTAGATGATGTGATAATATTTAGTCCGTCTTGGACAGAACACATTGAACACCTTAATAATTTCGTTGACTAGTTTTATCGCTAGTTTAATATTCCTTTCCTGGAATCTTCTTTGTTACCTTTACTTCTAGTCTTACGAATTATCTAGAAGTAAAGGTAACAAAGAAGATTCCAGGAAAGGAATATTAAACTAGCGATAAAACTAGTAAACGAAATTATTTAGGTGTTCAATGTGTTCTGTCCAAGACTGACTAAATATTATCCCATCATCTAGATAAGTTTTTACTCCTGGCAATCCTGGCAAGGTCGCCACTTTGTTACGGGCGCTGGTATGTGAAGAGACGTTACGTATAACGTCTAAGTGCTTAAGAACCAGCGCACTTCTAGAAGCCACTGTAGGACTGAACTATCTGGTCAGGGCCTAGATAATTCGTAAGACTAGAAGTAAAGGTAACAAAGAAGATTCCAGGAAAGGAATATTAAACTAGCGATAAAACTAGTAAACGAAATTATTTAGGTGTTCAATGTGTTCTGTCCAAGACTGACTAAATATTATCACATCATCTAGATAAGTTTTTTTATAGAGCAGACCAAGCAAACCTTACCATCAATTTGTCCAAATGTGATTTCGGACATACACAGGTCCCCTATTTGGGATTTAAAGTTGGAAATTCCCAAGTGTTTCCAATAGACGCCAAGATAAAAGCCATCAATGATGTACCAACACCCACTAATCGTAGAGAGGTACGTCGATTCCTTGGAATGAGTGGCTATTATCGCCGTTTTTGTCCAAATTTTTCAGATGTAGCAGAACCATTGACTGACCTGTTGAGAAAAGACCACGACTTCGTGTGGACACCTACCTGTGAGACGGCCTTCAAAAACCTGAAGTCCCTTCTCACTAACGCACCAGTTCTAAGGGCACCCGATTTCCAACGACCCTTTCTTCTGCAAGTCGACGCCAGCGACACCGGTATCGGTGCCGCCCTCTTGCAAGAACACAATGAAGTTCTTCACGCTATCGCCTACTACAGCAAGAAGCTGTCCCCTGCGCAGAAGAACTACTCAACAATTGAGAAGAAGACGCTCGCTTTGGTCCAGGCCCTTATCCACTTCGAAGTCTACCTGGGTTCCTCAACTACCATTCAAGTATATTCGGATCACAACCCCTTAAAGTTCCTACAGACTATGAAAAACAAGAATCCGAGACTTACACGTTGGAGTTTATTTCTCCAACCCTTTAATCTCACAATTCATCATATAAAAGGCGTCTTTAATGTTTTAGCCGACGTCCTTTCTAGAACATAGCTTTTCAACAGAAAGTGAAAAGCTTTCCCAAACGGTGGAGGTGTAACGTAATATTAGATATTACGTCATATGTGTAATTATGTTATAGAATTGTGTTCCTTTGTATTACATAACTATGTTCATATTTCTTGTCTATGTATGTATTGTAACAATGTTAAGCAGTAACGCCCGTCCACTATATGTAATCTTGCCTACGTGCGGAGAGGTGCGCACTTTTGTAGAACAAACAGACAAGCGAAATCCTGAATAGTTCGGAGCGCACAGATTTGACAGTTACTAAATAAATAGATTGTTCAAGCAAGTCGAGGGTCCTAAAACTACCCATGTTGACGTGTTAACTTACCCTCCTCCTCACCCGCACCCTTAACCGGAAGTATCCCGTTTCCGGTCCAATGGTATATAAGCAGCGGTATTCGCTCACTCGTTGTCATATTCCCACATATTGATCTCTTGATAAAAACTAGAAGGTTTAGATTCATGAGACGATTGGTGTGAAGTGATCACCCTTTTTGCCTACATTACGTGTCTGATATACATTGCATTACTTTACTTATATTTGTACTTATTACTTATTCTGATGCATGTTCCTGATCTCTTTGTACTTAGATAGTACCATATTGTATACTTATCTTGTGTTTCTTATTTGAACGATAATTTCCATATTCTTATAATCATGTAACGGTCCCATTGACCCTACTGCCCATTCTCTTTTGTGTTGATTGCCTGTAAATATTTTCCATTAATAATTTCGTTTACTAGTTTTATCGCTAGTTTAATATTCCTTTCCTGGAATCTTCTTTGTTACCTTTACTTCTAGTCTTACGAATTATCTAGGCCCTGACCAGATAGTTCAGTCCTACAGTGGCTTCTAGAAGTGAGCTGGTTCTTAAGCACTTAGACGTTATACGTAACGTCTCTTCACATACCAGCAGCCCGTAACAATATATATACATATATACATATATACATATACACACATATATATATATATACATATATATATACATATATATATATACATATATATATACATATATACATATATATACATATATACATATATACATATATACATATATACATATATATATATATATATATATATATATTTACATATTTATACATATATATATATATTTATACATATACATATATATATATATATATGTACATATATATATATATACACATATATATATGTATGTATATATATGTATATATATATATATATATATATATATGTATATATATATATATATATATATATATATATATATATATATATATATATATTCTCTTGTTGACAGACGAGATTAAATAATATTGCTGTTTCTGCATTGTTTATCTTTTTGTTGAGAACTTCAATTCCTCTTGCTAATTTACGGTGTTGGACTGTTAGTTTGCTGAGTAGCTGTCCGTATGAGGCTACAACGTTTTGGTTTTCTCTGAAGACCATCTTCAGGCTAATTGTTTGGGTGTATATGTGTGACGTTTATATATTATTTTATTTCTGATTGTTTGGATGGTGTCGTGTGAAGCGATCTTCCTGATTGGCTGCTTCATAGTCATCAGGAATCACTAGGAGAGGTCAGGTCAGGTGCGCTTATGGGATGGGAGAATCTGGAGGTCTATGCTGTGTATGTTCATGGTTGGTTTTATTTCTGATATATAAATATATATATATATATATATATATATATATATAGATAGATAGATAGATAGATAGATAGATAGATAAATAGATATACATATTGATAACATATTTACGCAAGGCCTGCCTTAAAGCAACAAACAGGAGACTTTATTTACACAAGGGCGTAAGACAGCACAGCCACAGGACTCTACTTACGTCAAGAATGTGACACCTTCATCCTTAAAAGTCGATTCTCGATAGGGAATCGGCAAGTTATCTGATCTTTATACATGGTGTATGTTGAGATTGTATGGTTGTAACAGAAGATTCCATCTTGTGAGTCTTTGGTTTGATTTTGAAACCAAGAGTTTGTTTAAGAAGACTAAAGGTTTGTTGTCTGTATGTAAGTGAATGGGTAAAGATAGATTTAAATATGATTCAAAATGCTGTAATGCTGCCACAACTGCCAAATATTCTTTGTCTATTGTGGCACAGTTATTTTTACTGGAGACCAATTCCTTACTGAAATAATTAGTAGCATGCAATAACCCAATGGTTTCCTGCACTAACGCTGCTCCTAAAACAACGTAACTTGCGTCTGTGAATAAGTGGAAGCTTTTGGGTGGATCCTGGCTTTCCAGGACAGGTTCAATTGTAAGATTCAATTTTAAATTTAGAATAGCTTGTTGGTAATGTTCTGTCCACACTAACTTTCATTCCTTTATCAACAAATCTGTCAATGGTTCTGCAACATCAGAGAAATTAGGACAGAATCTTCTATAGTAACCTAACATTCCTATGAATCGTCTTATCTCTCTTCTATTCGTGGGTGTAGGAAGGTCTCTGATGGCTTGAACTTTAGCTACTAAGGTGTATATTTCAGAAACAAATACTTTGAAACCTAAGTAGAATACTTGAGCATGTTCAAAATGATTTTTTTTTCTAAATTGATGGTTAGATTAGCCTTGTCGGCTCTCTCAAAGAAATCATAAGAATAAAACTAAGCGGAACTTAACTAAGTTGAATGATTGGAAGCACTGGGCTTTCCTACTAAAATTGTGAATGACTATAATGCGTAACAAAAGCAATGGTGAAAGGAAAGTAGAAAATAAGAACACGAAAGAAATACTACCCATGGAGACGACAATAGAGTGGTGATAGGGGAACACAGATGGTGGCAATTCGGATAACGAAGGTTGTACACTTCGTTTTGAAGATGGCCTGTAGTTATGGTCCAAAGGACTTGTTTAGCGTAGTTGTCGTAGGTCGACTATGTATACAATTTTACGTATATTCAGATGAGCCCTGGGCTTCAGCTTCTTTCCTCCTCTTCTCTTTGTGTTAAGTTCTGGAGCTGTCTCTCTATAGCTTCTCTGGTTACATTCTTTACTGACTTCCATCGACTTCTCTCGACTTCTGTGACTTCTGCGTTGACTTTTCTTTCGGTCGTCCTTGGCATCACCTTTATATACTAAGCGAATAGGAGCCGACGTCTCTAACATGGCAAAACATATCCAAACTAAGAAGTTTGAAGATGCTC
>NC_134789.1:26543123-26548123 GCF_046742065.1 Oratosquilla oratoria
ATGTTTATCAGTGCATGTCATGTGAGGCGCTGTGAGATATATCTTAAGCTACGGGAGTTATGAATATTATGATTTATTACCACAAGGGTTGTGTTGTAGAGTGGGGCATTGTCAATCTGTCAGTCTCTATATAATAGACCAGGTTTGTTAATTGAGCTCTAGGATGTACCTTATTAGAAATGGTGAGAATATTGAAATTATATATTTACCAGTGCATGCCATGTGAGGTGCTGTAAGATTTATCTTATTACTTTGACAAAGTGTGAGCATTATACCTCTTATAACTTATAATCACAAGAGTTCTATTGTAGAGTGGGGCCAGTCAATTTGTCAGTCTCTATATAGTAGACCAGATTTGTATAAAACTAGCCAGCCGTACTCCCGAGTTCTCCAATTTGGTACAAAACGTATTTAAGTCATATTATATATTTTAAAGGAAAGGTAACTTACTCTCCACTGATATATTTACCTCATACAATAGGTTGCACAATCTAATATAGTAATTCAACTCAAGTATCATAGAGAGTGTTAATGTTGTTCAATTAAAGCAATATCTAACATCTAAAATGAGGGAACATCAGACAACAAAACAGAACTCTATGACGTGGTATTAAATGTAGTGAAGGATGGCGGGTTTGAATTTAAAGGAGTTGATTCAGGAGATAATAGATCCTAGAGTGAATGTTGTTGAGGAAACTGTAGGAGGTATGAATATTGATCATATTGAAGAAGGTACAAGGCCTTCAGATAGTAGATGAGTCAGAGCTAGAACTATTAATTCAAGTGTGAAGAATTGTTAATGTTAATGCAAAAGGTGATGGGTTTGAACTTAAAGAATTAGATATTGATGATGAAAACAAAGCTAGAAATGTACCATTATGTATATTTATGTACTGCGTTGTAGCATCGTACAGCTATTATTGTGTATTATACTTGCGAATTATTCAATTGTACTTGTGTTTTTCCGTTGCATAATTGCCATAGATTTTGTAATATATTAATTGTATTATTATCATTGTATTGTTTAATTACAATTCTGGGTGCCTTTGTAAGAAGAACCAAGCGAGTCCTTTATGTTTCTCACATCGACTTAAGGCTTGGCCAGTTGTTACTCCACTTTCTTCCTGTGCTCACGCATTTGTCACTGTAGTGCTTTATCTCGTTGTGATTAATATAATTATTTAATGATTCTTAGTCTTTAATTTGGCCACCCTACTACATATGGTGGCAGAAATGAAGTTTTTTTTTTTTTTGTAACATTTGAAGTGTTTTGAATAAACGCTATTTCTTAACATTTGAAGTATTGCAACATTATGCTTGCGCTGTATTTTATTTTATCTAATTTATTTATTTATTTATTTACCTATTTATTTATCTATTTATTTGTTTATTTATTTATTTATTGTTGCATCCAGGTTATTCTTTACAGTGCCTTTGAACAATTCAACAAAGTGAATTTGTATAACATATATAAAATATGTATTCTTAGTAGGCGCCATGTGATTTTTTTTCTTCATCCCATGTGGTCTCCGGCTTGGCATTTTCCCTGTATTTTGGATATCTACGTCATCTATATTAATCAGTCGTTTGACCACTGTTCCTGTGTCTGTTGTGATTCTTCTGGAGGCCTGGATAGGAAAGGATTAATGAGCAGATACACACACACACACACACACACACACACACACACACACACACACACACACACACATATATATATATATATATATATAAATTATATATAAATATATTTATATATATATGTATATATATATATTTGTTATGCATGCATGTCATATAGTATTATTGTAATAATTGATTAATTATTCTCTTCTCTGGCAAGGCTGTTGCTTATGTTAGAGGCGGCCATAGTTGTTTACGTTTTGTTGCATATACCATTTGGAGGCCATATTTGTGAAGTCACATTCAGACATCTTGACGTTTTCCTCAGTTGTTAAAAAAAATGGTGTTCTTTGTTTATAGATAAAAAATAATAATTACAGCAAGGATTGCTGGCCCAGGTTTATCTGCGCTGGGCATGTTTCTGTAAAGCGATAGCCACAATTTATATATATATTAATGGTGTTTTTATGCTATTATATAGTGGATTACAGTTACCTTGCTCTACTTTAAATATGTCTACTTAGAGTGAATTGCCTTCATTTATGAGTCTCCAAACTCCATCTCTGACGATGGTTCGTACATTTACCATTTCGCATCATGATCCTTCTATAGTTCAGTTTTTGGGCCAGGATCTCCAGTATAAGGCTGCTGATTTTATTTGTTAGTTCGAAGACAACATAATGAATATGAACATAACTACTGGGTCAGAGAAAACTTCATTCGTGAGGTCTCAACATGTACATAACTAATTGTCAGCTGAAATGTTGTCAGCTTTATGTCATGACCAAAAAATTTGAACTATAATTGTGATATTTCTAGAGCTAATAAAAAAAGCTAATAACCCTGTAGGTGATATATCTCATTAGTGCTTTAAGTTGGGTGATGTCCTTACTTTCCGATTGTGCACTCATAACTATAAGTGTGCTCAGGCCCAGGCCAGCATGAGAGCTTTCGATGCCTGCGAGTCATTGTTTCATTTAAGTTGGGTGGATAGGGATGCTATCACTTTGGATAGGTTCCGTCTTACTTTTTATTTATTTTTTTATTACTATTATTATTCCTGATGCCTTTTGATAGGAGAGCAGCATCTCCCCTCAGCTATAAGACGGACGTGTTCATATTGTCTTTTGCGACTCAGATTTCAAATAAACTAAAGAAAGTGCCCTCTGGTTCTTTGTGTATTAGCAATGCAGAATAACATACCAATGTTCCTAGCTCTCCTCCACTCCCTTAGTTGTTAGTACCTACTGAAAGCTCTCCTTCGTCTACATTTACACCTGTACTTACATAAACCTATTGTAACAAGTCATGTAACCGAAGTGCTATTTGCTTTCGCCGTAAGTGTCATGAGCATAAGTCCAATGTGTCCCCTTTCCGTAGGAATTTCCCTGATGCCTCTAATGTGACACATCATCTTTCTAGGGTATCGCCTCAGGATAAACTTAGCTACTGCCATAACTATGAGAAAGCAAATAAGATTCAGGGACTGATTGCGCGATCTTTTGATTTCAAAAGTCCATCACTCATTAACAAGCTATATAAATCGTTAGTTCGTCCACATTTGGAATATGCTGTTTCCGTATGGTCACCGAATCTCATTAAAGACATTGACAGACTGGAAAAAGTACAACGGCGAGCCACAAAGCTGATTCCAAATATCAAAAATAAATCATACGAAAATCGACTAAAACACATGAATCTGTTTTCCCTAAAAAAAAAAGCGTAGACTCAGAGGTGACTTGATACAGGTCTTTAAGATTTTAAAGGGAATTGACAACATCAAAAGTGACAAAATTTTCACATTGAATGAGAATCCGACAAGAAACAATGGTCTCAAATTGTCCGGAAATAGATTCAATTTGGAAGTAGGTAGAAACAACTTTGCCAACCGTGTAGTTAATGAATGGAATAAACTTCCTGCACAGGTAGTGCAATGTAGTTCAGTTCGAAGCTTTAAGAATCATTTAGATAAATACCTAAGTAAGATGCTGTAATGATTATAATTTATCTTATATTATTTGTTTTTGTTTTGTTATCATTTGTCAGTCTGATTTTCATTTATTATTAGTTACATGTCAATTTATCATTATTTACTATTTACCTGTTTGTTTATTATTTAACTATACCTATGCATTTATTTGTGTATTTTATTTGTTATTTACATTATTATAGTTTTTATTTATTATTTTATTATTAATATGATTTTTTTTCGCACCCGACCTAGATATGGATCAAAAGGTCTCCTGTCGGCATGCTCCGCCTTTGTAATCCTTTATAAAACTGATCAATGTTGAAAGGTTCTAAAACTTAGGGCAAAGACCTCTCATCAACTTAGGCAACCTCAGTCCCATTTTTACCAGCGACAGTATCACAATCCAAAAAATTGACCAGTAATGTCCGGTCTCAGATCATCCCTTTGGTAGCTGCTGAGTCTTCTCAATTATTCACCTTCCAATTTCTTACGGAGAGCACACCTATCTCGGTCACAGTAGATACCGGTGCAGAATGTAGTCTTATAGGTAGAAAGGTTGATTATGCTCTCAGGAATTTGTACAATCTCCTTTTATCTCTTTTTTGTAATAGTTTGCATTCTATACAAGCTTCTCCCTTGCCTATTCTTGGGTCTGGTTTCATTCCTTTTGCTTACTGACAAGCTGCATCCCAATAAGTTCAGGGTCTCGGATTCTTCTCGGGGACTGAGTGAAGTGTTTCACGCTGATGGCCCTAAGGTAACAAGAGTGTTTATCCTTGCATTTGTCCGGTCTCCCCCAAAGCCCACTGTATAAATTATGCCTTCTGTATCTACTCCTCACAGTGATAATCTCCGTTCAAGGGGTCCTATGCCTTAATATCTGTATTTGTACATAGCTTATATTATTATACAAGCTGTCTTGAATTGTATTAGAGTGAAGAATATTGTTGCAGTATATTTTTAGAAATGGTCTTGGGTAGGACCACACTCTTAGTGAGACTGGGAGAGGACACATACATACCTGGATGTCAATATTAGATATGTTTAATGACTTTTATATTGATCGTTTAATGAAGAAGTATAAATTGTCAGCATTGAAGTCAATCCAGTGTCATATATTTTGCGACGCTAGTGAATCGGGATCTATGTGGTCCAATTGCTTATCTGAGATATGAGGATATTGACGGTATAATTCAATGTGGAAAAGCTGAAGTAGCACCATTAAAATTAGCTATAATTCCACGACTCGAATTTATTTCACCCACACTTACCTTCAAATTAAAAAGTATAAACATAGGAGAGTTACCTTCGACATATAAATAAAAATAAAAATATTTCAGAATGCCTTGGAAGTTACCTCAGTGGTGGCGGTGTTTGGGGAACATTTCCGAAGGGCAGGGCGCGA
>NC_134789.1:26555623-26558123 GCF_046742065.1 Oratosquilla oratoria
CAATCCATTTACCTCTCGCACCACCCCATCCATATATAAGTTGAACAGCCAGGGCGAAATAACACATCCCAGACGAAGTCCCACCTTTACCTCAAACCACTCACTCTCTCCATTTCTAATCACACATGCTCTACTACTCTCGTAAAAACCCTTGACAGCTCCTAGAAGCTTTCCTCCTATCCCGTATATTTGCAAAACCTCCCCAGTCCCTTCCTGTTTACCCTGTTGTAAGCCTTTTCCAGATCCATAAAGGCCCCCAAAAAATCCTTACCTTTTCCTGTAGCTTTCTCACATATCTATCTTACCACAAAAATCTGATCTACGCAGCCTCTACCTGTCCTAAATCCACACTATTCCTCGCCAATTACTCCCTCTGTTCCTCTCCTAATCCTCTCAATCAAGATCCTCCCATAAGCCTTCCCAACTACACTTAACAAGCTAATCCCTCTGAAACTACCACACTCACACCTGTCCCCTTTTCCCTTTAAAGTGTAACTATACAGGCACTCCTCCAGTCTTCCGGCACTCTACCCTCTTGCCAGCAAACACTAATTAAGCTCACCAACCAGTCCACCATCACTGTACCTCCTTTTTTTTTTAGACATTCTGCATGGTATCCATTCAGACCAGGTGCCTTATCTGCTCTCATCATTTTAACAACTGCTTTCACTTCATCCTTTCTAAATAAAAAAATAAAAAAATAAAATAAAATAAATCTCTAACGTCATCTTCATTTGTGGCCACACAACTTGTATACTCAGTCTCGTGGACCTTGCTTAGGCTTGGAGAGTTTACTTTTCAGAAATTAGGTAATAGCATTCATATTATACATATGTATTAGTTATCTGTATCATAAATTGTTGTAGCCTACATTTGCAACTACAACATTAATGAAAATTGAAACTGTGGTCTCTTCGAAGATTGTGTATATATATATATATATATATATATATATATATATATATATGTATATATATACATATATATATACATTTATGTATATATATATATACATATATATGTATATGTATATATATATATATGTATACATATATAACACATATACATATACATATACATATATATATATATATATATATACATACATATATATATATATATACATAAATATGTATATGTATATATATATATATGTATATATATACACATATACATATACATATATATATATATATATATATATATATATATATATATATATATAAACATATGAACAGCACCTTAACCCTCTCGACCAGCCAAGGCTACAAAGGTCGCGCAACTCGGAATCTTATATATATATATGTATATATATATAGATAATATATATATATATATATATATATGTATGTATGGGAAGCACGGGGAGAAGTCACCGTGTTGCAACTGGGGGAAGTCACACGCAGGACCACAAACACTGGGAGAGATCACAAGTTGGCGGAAATGGTACTCGGGGAGGTCACTCCCGGGTTCGGCGCCAATCTGCTTCTCAGTCTTTGGGAACGACGTATGGTAGGAAGTTCTTCCCTTTCGCGGGGAATGGGGAGCCTCTGGGAAGGAGAGCCCGATGTCTTGGGATTGTCCATCTGGCTCCTCCGAACAGGTTTCATGCTAGGGAGGAGGGCGAAATCATTTACCTGCCTATTAATGGCAGGTTGCAGCTCCTTTATCCATATGGCTTCCAAGATAGCCAAGCGCTGAGGGTCCTCTTCTTTTGCCACAACTTCGGTGTTTTTTACCATAGTCTCCCTATCGAGGTGGCGTCGATGCTGGGTCCAGTGGTGTTGCTTGGGTCCTCCGTGTTGCAAGTGCATGGTGATTCTTCTAGATAATGTGGTGGTCGTCCTTCCCACGTAGACAGAAAGGGGCGTGCAGTCCTCCTCTGGGCATGTGTATTTATATACTACGTGGGATTGACGAACCTCCTGGGGTTCTGGAGCGGGGTTGTTCCTTAAAAGTAGAGAAGAGGTCTTTCTACTTTTGTAAAAGATTGTGAAGGACAATTTATCACTTTCTTTTTTGGGGACAACATTTCTATAGATTATGTTCTTTATAATCTTTTCATCCTCCTTGTATTTGGTAGACATGCAAGCTTTGTAGAACACCTTAATTGCGGTCCCTTCGTGTCCTACTGTAGTCGGTCGTGTTTGTTTATACCAATTGTCGATCACTCTGCGAAGATTGGCTTGGACCTCGTGATTCGTGTAACCATTGTTGATAAGGAGTTGGTGGACCCGATCAAACTCTTTTTGAGTGTCACTCCAAGAAGAACAGTGGCTGAGGGCTCTTCTGAAAAAGGCGCTAATGGTGGCGTCTTTGTACCTCTGAGGACACTCGCTCTCTCCATTCATGCACAGTCCGGGATTGGTTTCTTTGACGTAGACACTATAAGAAAAAGAAGGACAATTAGTCTGCTTGAGTAGGACGTCCAGGAAGGGGAGGGAACCCCCTTCACTGTGCTCTACGGTGAAGTTAAGTCCCGACACCTCCATGAACTTCC
>NC_134789.1:26563123-26570623 GCF_046742065.1 Oratosquilla oratoria
TTGGTAGTTTTAAAAGAAAAATTATTGAGTCCTCATTAATAAAACAGTTCCCAAATTACAACACTTCTAAAGGTCAATGGTCACCAGATGCCATTATTAGTTTGGTAGTAAATAAATTCATCTCCAGAGGACGAAACTTCCGACCTCACTCAGGGCACGTGACTTGAGGCCTACCTAGTTCCCTTTTGTAGCTTTCTCCTCAGTATATATGTTCTTGTCTATGCACCCAACAATTGTAATTGCTGAAGAGGACCACAGCTAGTGGTCGAAATATACGGCTTACTCTGTATCTCAGCTTATTTTTCTCCGAGAGTGGGTTTAAGTTTTAACTACTCATGTGTTACGACATCTACGTTACTTGATATGCATACATACATACATACATACATACATACATACATACATACATACATACATACATACATACATACATACACACACACACACACACACACACACACACACACACACACACACACACACACACATATATATATATATATATATATATATATATATATGTATGTATATATAGATATGTATATAGATATATATATATATATATATACGAATTTCTTTCTTTGCTCTTACATGGGAAGTAGCCCAAAAAAAAAACAAAGGCAAAGGAACCGGTCCCACCCATTGCATCCCCTACATACTCCAGTCCACTCTATCCTCTTCCCTCCATTTTATCTTGGGACCTCCTAGATGACGGGTCATCCTTGCATCTTGTCTACTACCCTGGGTCAGAAGCAGTGTCGCAAGACACAGCACATCCACAGCAAGGCCGCTGCATTTATTCGTCGACCCCCCCACTCCGTCCCGTCCTGTAGCAAAGGAGAATACGGAGAGAAATCCCTTCGGACTGCGTCAATTTATTTCTCATACATACTCCCTCGCCCCACCTACTCCCACTCATGCATCATAGCATCATCCATACACAACCCTTCTCCATTCATCCCTAACTGTACTCTCCCGCCCTTCCACACCAGACATTCCTTTACCTCATCCATCCATCTCATCCTAGGTCGCCCCCTCATGTTCACTCCTGGATTCTGGATTCCTAGGAAAGACCACCCGCTTGCGCGGGATCGTTTTTTGTGGGAGGGGAAGAATGTCTGTAATAAAATGAAAAGACAGTAGCGTATAAAAGAGGGCTATTGCCACCGGGCGATTTGCGAGCGATTAGGGGCTTGTTGGTGGTCGTGACTCGGGAGAACTGGGCTGGGAGCTTGGACGGCGGCGTCAGTGCCGGGAGGAAGAGCAGATTATATCACCAACGAAAGTTTGGAAAATGGTAGGAGACGTAGTAGGAGAGAAAGGTGGAAAGACGGAAAAATCTTTAGTGGGAGGTAAACTGAAATGAGAAGATGTAGTATAAGAGAAAGTTAGAAAGGAAGCGAATTTTAGTCGAAAAAAAAGTAAGTGTAGATGTTTGTGCGTGGGACGTGGCTATGTTCGTGAGAGATGTGTGTGTGTAATTTACGGTAAGTGAGTAGATTTCACTTCCCGCGTGTAGAGGGCGTTCCTGATTAGCCCCAGGTAAGGCATGAGAATTCCTGTTTTACCCCAGGTTGGGTTTGAGCTGTTTGCATATTTTTGTAGCCTGTCAGTTAATGGGCTACATGCGATATTACTATTATCATTATTATTATTATTATTATTATTATTATTATTATTATTATTATTATCATTATTACCATTACTATTATTATTACATCATTATGGCTATCACCAGTCAAACTGGTGAAGGGGTGTATTATTTGTAGGTACGGTTATACACGTCTTATCGTGTACACCGCACGTGGGACGGGCGCAGCTGACAGATAGTCTGTACGGTGTGGTCTAGGTGTTTGTGTTTGTCGTGCAGTTTTTCTAGGTGTCTTGAGTGAAGTTTGTGTTTGTGTTGGTTGAGTGGACGGATGTTGGAAATTTGGTGTAGAGACTCAGTGGTTCTGAAGTCGCTCCATCGCGAGCCCGTGATGAACTGGACAGCGGCATTCTGAACCTTCTGATGCTCGTAGTTATTAGTGGGACATGTCAGCTGGCTTAGTCCCGGGGACTGGCACAGAATCGGTCTGACGAGGGCTAGGTACAATCGACGTTTGGTTCTCAGTGTTGCAGTTTTGAAGCGTCTTAGTTCACTCCTTCCACCTCTGCCTTCCACACCTCTTTTACTAATCTTTCTTCACTTATTCAAACTCCTTCTCTCTTCCTCCCTCATGTTCCATGTTTCTGCCCCATACAGTGCTGTCGGCACAATCACTCCTTCATACAGTCTCCTCTTAGCATCCATTTCCAGATGTCTATATCTCATTACTTGATTCTCTCAATCCACATTCTACCTCCACTCCCACTCCTCACTCCCCTGCCACATTCACAACTAAGTATCTAAAACTATCCACTTCCTCCAGATTCTCTCCCATAATACTAACTTCCAATCTACTGCCACTTTCTCCTATTGTACATCTCATCACCTTACTTTTATCCACAGTTATCTTCAGCTTTTTTCTTTCGTACACCGTCATAAACTCTGTCACTAACTTCTTCAATCCCTTCTCTGATCCTGCTACAAGCAACGTGTCGTCAGAAAACAACAACTAGCTTATCTCGCATTTTGCTCCATATTCGTTAACCATCTCCAATTTCTGACCAACTACCCTTGCATTCACCTCTCGCACCACCCCATCCATGTATAAATTGAACAGCCAGGGAGACATAACACATCCCTGACGAAGTCCCACCTTTACCTCAAACCAATCACTCTCTCCATTTCTAATCCTAACGCAAGCACTACTACTCTCGTAAAAACTTTTGACTGCTCTTAACAGCTTTCCTCCTGTCCCGTATATCTGCAATACCTCCTACAGTGCATTCCTGTCTACCCTGCCATAAGCCTTTTCCAGATCCAATGAAAGCTCAAAAAACATCCTTAACATTTCCTATAGCTTTCACACATATATGTCTTACCACAAAAAATATAATGTACACAACCCCTGCTAGTCCTAAAATCACATTGTTCCTCACCAATTACTCCCTGTGTTCTTCTCCTAATCCTCTCAATCAAGACCCTCCCATAAGCCTTCCCAATTATGCTTAATAAGCTGATCCCTCTGAAACTACTACACTCACACTTGTCCCCTTTTCCCTTCTAAAGCGGAACTAAACAAACATTCCTCAAGTCCTACGTCACTCTACTTTCTCTCCAACAAACATTAAATAACCTCACCAGCCAGTCCACCATCGCTGTACCGCCTGTTTTCAGACGTTCTGCATGGCATCCATCCAACCCGGGTGCCTTACCTGCTCTCATCATCTTAACACCTGCCTTCACTTCATCTTTCCTTATTTCTCCTCCATTTTCCTCACTCATTACGGTCATTTTCTCAGCGCTTACCACCACAACTACCTTTCCCTTTTTATCCTCCTTCACATTTAGCACCTGCCTAAAGTACTCTGCCCACCTTCCTCTCAATGCCTTCTCTTCCATTTTCATCTCTCCATCTGCACCTTTTACCTTTTCTTTTCTAAATGATTCACCTCCTCTTCTTCTCTTAATTTCTTTCCAATATTCTTTTATTACTTTAAAAAAAAACATACTCTTACCCCATTTCACATCTGCTCTCCTCTTTGCCCCATTTGTCTTATGCTTTACTTCTCTTCTCTTTACCCCTCATAATTATGATTCCCTCATGCTAATTTGTACCCAATCTATGAAAGCCTGCTTCTTCTCTTCTACACATTTCTTTGCTTCCTCATCACACCACTCACTACCCTTCCTTTTATTTCCTCCCGTCCTCCTTGTTCCACACACCATCTTTGCACACCTTATGACTTCCTCCTTGAACCATTACCAGTCCTCCTCCACTGCTAGTTCTACTCTATCCTTCACTCCCTCCCACTCCTCTCTCAGCTTCTTCTTATACTTCTCTTTTTCTTTCTCATTTAAGCCGTTCAGTCTAAGTACCTCCCTACTTTCTCTCCTTTTCCTCCTTCTCCACCTATTCTCTACTCTCAACTTAACTTCCACCAAAAAATTATCTCATATTCCCTCACTCTCTCCCCTCAGAACATGTACATCCTTAAATCTTCCTAGTATACTCCTGGTTACCACTACATAGTCCATTAACGCTCTATCTATTACCCTTCTATCCACCACCCTCTCCCATGTGTATATATGCTTGACTTTCTTCCTAAACACTATTTTTGCTATCATCAACTCTCTTTCGAGTCACATCACCATCAACTGTCCGCTACGATCTTTTCCTGGAACTCCATACTTCCCAATCATTCTGTCTATTAGTTCATTTCCTACCCTAGCATTAAGGTCTCCTAACACCACTCCATTGACATTTCTCCCTAATCCCTCTATGCACTTATTTAAATCCTTCCAAAAAGCCTCCGTTTTCACTACCAGGCCCATACGCACTTACAAAACCCACATATCCCTTCCCAGCTTCACCTTGATCCACATTAACCTTGAAGAAACCTCCTTCCACTTCATTATAAGCTTACCTATTGCTTCACGTACTAGTATAGCCACCCCTTCTCTCCCACGTTCTCTCTTTACTCATGAGAACCTCCCAACTACACTCCCAAAGTCACACTCTCTCCTCCCTTTCAATTTAGTTTCACTCAATGCCAACACATCCATCTTTCTTCTCATAAACATACTGCCTATCCCTTCCCTTCTACTCTCATCTATAACACATCCAAGCACATTAAAAGACAAAACCTTAGGATACTGGTTGGAAAACTCCTAGACCCCCTTATTATTATTATTATTATTATTATTATTATTATTATTATTATATTTTTTTTTTTTTTTTAAGGAATGTCACCTTTGGGGTTACTGCTAGCAGGATTCCTAGTCCTATCCCCGTTCCGTTCTTAGTCGCCTCGTACGACTCAAGTGGGAAGACTTGGTGTCAGCAATCTATTCCCCCACCACAGGGCAGACGAAAAAAGGAAATGAATAATCAGAGAAATGGTATAGGGCAGTAACAAGGGGTGGGGGAAAGCATAACGGAGGGACAGTCGCAGTATAATAAAAGTGTCATCATTCCTCTATGAACAGAGACTTCCTCTATCAAAGATAAAATGATGTGTGACTCTGATCCGTAGGGGCGCCCCATATAAACCCTAAAGTATCAACTAAATGCTACTTTGCCACATTAACATGTACCCAATACCCCAGTCGGGTATTTCTCTTGCTAGTTTACGGTGTTGGACTGTAAGTTCCTGAGTAGCTGTCCGTATGTGGTTGCAACGTTTCGGTCTTCTCTGAAGACCATCTTCAGGCTAATTGTTTGGGTGTATGTGTGTGACGTTCATATACAATTTTGTTTCTGTTTGCTTGGATGGTGTCGTGTAAAGCGGTCTTCCTAATTGGCTGTTTCATAGCCATCAGGAATCACTAGGAGAGGTCACATTCGCTTTTGGTATGGGAGAATCTGGAGGTCTGTGCTGTGTATGTTCATGGTTGGTTTTAATTCTGCTATATAAATTGCTTCAATAGATGCTAATTTTCGGGAGTCTCTTTCTCTGTCTACTATTACTGTTCCTACTTCTAAGTTTTGTTCGGCGAGGGGGGTATTATGTTTGGTGTTATAGTGATTCTTTATGGCTCCATGTTGTAGGTGGTAAGTTAATCGTCTTGTAAGTTTTGTTCTCGTCATTCTGATGTATATTTGAGACCCACAGTTTTCAATGGTACAATTGTGTTGGTAAATGACGTGGTTTTCTTGTGAAGACGGTGTCGGCTTGGGAGGGCGGTTTCTCAGTAAAAGTTGTGACGTCTTTCGAGTCATGTAGTATATAGTCAGTGATATTTTGTCCTCTAGGTCAGTTTTGCTTGACGTGTTTTGTAATTATGTCTTTAATGACTTTTTCATCTGTCTTGTATTCTGATGACATGTAATTTCTGTAATATATATTGATGTTTTATTGTCTTTGTGCGGTGGTTTTTTGAAATACCAGTTGTTGATAGCTCGTTGTGTTGCTTCGTTGATTAATTTATTGCTGTATCCATTGTTAATAAGGACTTGGGTAAGTCTTTCCAGTTCAGTGTGTGTATACTTCCACGTAGAGCAGTGTGATATGGTGCGTCGTATGTATGCGTTGATAGTGGAGGTTAAGTATCGTTGAGGGCATTCACTTTTACCATTAAGACAGAGGTTTTTGTTGCTGGGTTTTACGTATACTCATGTGGTGTACTTGATGTTATGACTGGTTACTACGACATTGAGGAAGGGTAAGCGGCTATTGTACAATTCTTCGAACGTAAAATTAAGGCCGGAAGCTTCTATGAGTCGTTCTCTGAGTCTTTGGAGTTCTTGAATATCTTTGACTCTAACGAAAATGTCATCTCTATAGCGACAATAAATGGAGGGTCGGTTGGTGGAGAGTGTGAGCTTCTCTGTGGTTCCCATGAAAAAAAAAATGCGAAAAGGACTCCTAAAGGGCTGCCCATGGCAACTCCATCGATTTCTTTGTACATATTTCCGCGTGGGCATGTGAAGGGGGCTTCTTTGGTACAGATTTCTAAAAGAGTGCGTAAGGAAGCTTCTGGAATGTTCAGTGTTGGTGTGTTGTCGCATCGATAAACTCTATCTAGGGTGAATTGTATTGTTCTGCCGACGTCGATGTTTGTAAATAGATTTTCTACGTCCAACGATGCTATAATGTGATTTTCTGCGGGAGGGGCATTTGTTAGGATTTCTGTGAATTCTTGGGCTGATAACAGAGCGTAATCCATGGGTACGTAGGGGGTGAGAATTTCGTTCAGTCTTTTAGCTACTGAATAAATTGCTGTGGGAATTTGGGAGATGATATGACGAATGAGGTTGTTGGGCTTGTGAGTTTAACGTTTCCGAAACATGGTCAGGGGAGTAGACCCCGGTTAATTTGTTAATATGGGGGCTAGATGATGAGGCATTGATGGTATCTATTACATTGTTGATTTTCTTTTATATCTATTCCGTGGGATTACGAGTGCTATTGGTAAACTTGGAGGTGTCAGCCAGAATGTTGTCCATTTTTGTGAGGTATTCTTGTTTGGGGATTATGGCAAAGGCTGCGGTTTTGTCTGCTCTTCTGATGGCAATGTCCTCGATTTTGCGGAGTTGTTTGGCTGCTTGGACGATTAACTTCAGAAAGAAGCACCATAGTGCGAAACTAGTTAAAAATGAACTCTCGTTCTATTTGTGTGTTTTCCCCTCTGCCTCTCTCACAACCTGTCAAGATGTCGTCATATATATATATATATATATATATATATATATATATATATATATATATATATATATATATATATATGTATATACAGTATATACATATGTATATACACAGTATATATACTATGTTATATATGCAAATATATACATACATATATATATATATATGTATATATATGTATATATATGTATATATATATATATATATATATATATTTATATATCAAATCAGCCATCCTGAGTCCACTGCTGAACAAAGGACTCC
>NC_134789.1:26580623-26605623 GCF_046742065.1 Oratosquilla oratoria
CGCCGTCATTTTTTTCGATCCATCTGTTACGCTCCACCTACGCCCATCCAACTCTCCGACCCACCAACACTCCAAGGAAGTAGCACTCCTTCTACGAGTCCTCCACATATATAAAATCTCTTTCCATATTGTAAATTTTCTCGCGTTATTTGGATACACATATTCATAGTATTTCTTTGTTTGCAGTTCCATCATCTGCGTCTCCCACCCCATCACCGCCCTCAGCATCATTGCTTCGCGAACCAAACTCCACATTTTCAACTTTGGTAAGTAGATACAATTCACCTTACGTTCCCCAACTGTCTCTACAGTGTTTTAGTGCTCTCAGTGCTTGAACACGGTCCAGAAAACGAACGCAACACACGACTATTACACACGCTATAGTTCCAAAATGTCAAACACAAGCTCCACCCCACTTCAACCAGTATCATCCACGAAAAACATACTCACACTCATTTCACATGAGAACACGTTACCTAAATTTAACGGTTTCAACGTCGCACTCCACACGCTTTTAGCTGACGTACAATCAGAAATAGATTGGGCAGGCACAAAGGACGACAAGACTAAGATTGCTATTCTCAACTCGAGAATTCACCTCAGTGACGCGGTAGAAGGAGACATCGTACAGAGTGACATTTTTCAAGATACGAAGACATACGACGACTTTCTCAAACACTTTCAACAGTATTTCGCAAAATTCAACCAACTCGATTCCCTTTCACCCCTCTACGCTCTAGCCAAGACATACAACACCGGACCATACAAAACAAAAACACGAGCGGTCAAAATAGCTAGTGATTTCAAAAGTGAAATTAGGGAAACCCTCACCCACTCTGCCTGGGTAACGGATGGTAAGATCGACCTCGAACAGTTTGTCTCCCTCCTCGCATATTTCCTTCTACTCTCACAGCACCACCCAGACACACTCCAAGCTGCTAGTAAATTTGATTTTACACCAGGTACCACCTTAGCAGAATTCTCTGGAAAATTTTCAGACACAGGTCAGACACTCTCCTCCATCTACAGTTATTTTCTTCCTCTCGCCCCTACTCACACCCTCACAGTAGCGCATTTCACTCCCAAACCAACAGATCGAGACAAATGTCAAGCTCACGCACACGCTCGCGCCATCGATTAACCTCACGAACATCCTTCTTCTACACTTACTGTAACAAACCCGGACACACCATGAATAGATGCTACTATAAATACCCAACATAGTCAACCCGTCATTGCGACTACCATGGTGCATGCTACCCCACCACTGAACATTGTCGAGTTCTTCACGCACAAACACAGCAGAAACATGTTTCACCATAACGCTCCCCTACCAGGAGAGCACACCATAATACTTCAGCATGACTGCCAGACAGGAGCAACACACGAACCCTCACACAAGCTCAACTATATAAGGACTTTGGTTCACACAGTCTCCTTGTACTTACCATGACCAACGCAGGAAATTCCTCACCTTCCATGGTTTTCAAGACTACTGCACACAACAGCAAAATAGCCATATTCTTGGACACTGGCTCCCCAGTGAACATAATGTCCACATTCACCTTAGACACCCTCCGTTTGAAAACTAAGAGAGTCACGATCCTAGAGCCTCCTGATATTCACTTAGCAAACATCGATGGTGTATCCCTTCTTATCCTTGGTAAATTCTCGTTGGACATTTCCCTCCAAGCTCAATGCCCACACACCCCACTTACGATCTACATTGCTGATGTCTATTTCCCCGCCGTCACCCTTATAGGCTTGACATGGATGCAGCAGAACGACATTTTCATATATCCTGCCCAGCTATGTATCCTATATGCCAACAATTTCATTTCTGCCTTGAACCCCCAAGCACACAAACTGTCAACAAAAACACACGTGGCCAAGCTAGAGCAGACAGGCACAAAGCAAACAGACACGTGCTCACACAAACATGTTCTACCACAGCACTCCACTTCTAACCTGCCCACACCGACTGATACACATCACACTCGTAACAGACGTAAGAACTCATTTCACATGTCAAAGTCAGCTTGACGCAACACAAAGCACACCTTGCGCATCGAAAACACATCAGCATCTGACACTGACACCTTACTTCTCATGCAGGAGTTCAACCTGCAATCTGCCCCTGTCTCTCAAGTTGCATCTACTTTCACTCCCACTCATGCAGTTATCATCAGCCCAAAAATGCTGTTCCCACATGAGTACACCAAGGTGCACGTACGTGTTTTTCAAGCCCTATATACCGATGTGCCATGCATACCAGAGACATGCCGCGTAAATGGTATATCCCTCCTTTCCGCCACCAGCACCACTTCTAAGAAAGGCAACACGTGCATATTAATTGCAAATAATACAAATGCTCCCATCAATCTCACCATTGGCATCAACATTTGTGATTTCCTTGTACATCCAGCATATATACAAATATTGGAAAACAAAACCTCCAACGTCCTCAACGCACAGGAGATCATTCAAGCATCTTATTTCAATCCCGTAGATTTCCCTGGTGCTCAAGCTGATTTACTCACTCTCTTTAACAAATTCATACATACAATTGCGTTACCAGGTAAACCTCTTGGACTCACAAACCACATTGAACACCATGTACCCCTTCGGGAAAACGCAAAACTACTGTACATCCGTGCATATAGACTGCCACACAGTAAACGAAACAATGTAGACGCTCTCTTCACGAATATGATCAAACAGGATATTATAGAGCCCAGCCTGTCGGAATGGAATTTCCCTCTTTTCGTTCTTCCCAAACACGACGGTTCATTCCATCCAGTTGTTTATTTCAGGGAACTTAACAAACTCACTATACCCGAAAGACATCCACTCCCTCATCTACACGACATGTCGAGTTATTTCCAAATTCCTTTTGATGCACAGTCCAGACCTCTCACAGATTTCAGCACAAACAATGGACACTATCAATTCAAACGCTTTGCAATGGGACTTGTTTCAGCGCCCTCTGTCTTCATTCGTCTCATGTACACAGTATTAGAAGGAATCGTACGACACTCAATATTCATGTACTTAGATGACATTATCATAGCTTCCAAATCTATAAGTGAACACCTACACACGCTTGAAACTGTCTTCTCCTGGCAAGCATAGGCAGGTCTTAAACTAAAGCTTAAGAAGTGTTCCTTCCTTCAGAAGGAAATACGCTTCCTAAGTCACGTCTTTAACTCACAAGGCATATTAACCTCGCAGGACAAGGTCAAGGCAGTCATAAAGTTTCCACGCCCTACTTCTCCTGATCACATTCGATCCTTCCTTGGTCTCTCAGGCTTTTACAGTCAATTTATCAAAGGATATGCTGGCATAGCAGCATCCTTAACCACCTTACTTAAGAAAGACACTCCCTTTAATTGGACACCAGACCAAGGGAAAATTTTCAATTACTTAAAACCAGCCTTAACACCGGCACCTGTCCTAGCGTTCCACGACCACAAGCTTCCATTCACACTCTACACAGACCCGTCCTACACAGGCATTGGAGCAGTGCTCATGCAACAACACGACTCGAAACTCGAGGCTATTGCTTATGCTAGCCGCACACTTAACAAACACAAACATAATTACTCAGTCACCGAAATCGAAACATTACATATCATTTACGCACTCAGACACTTCAAAGAAATCATACTTGGTTATGAGATACACACAAATCACCAACCCATTCTGCAACTTTTCAAAGGAAAAAATATCACAGGCAAACTAGCACGTTGGTTCCTTACCATTCAAGAATTCATGGCCATCTTCTATTTTGTTCACGGCAAATCGAAAATCGAATGTCGTCGCTGACGCCCTAAGCAGACATGTAGCGACCATCAGTCAAGTGTCAATTCCAGTTAACCTTACGCAAGCGCGCATTGCCGCAGCGCAAAAGTCAGATCCCATTTGGAAACGCGTGATATATTTCCTCACTTCAGGCGATACAACAAACACTGGTGATTTCCCTCCAAACATCGAAAACTACACCATGAGACGAAGTCCTGTATCACAAAACAATACTCAAAAAGAAACACGAACTTAACCGCTCAGAGCTCCAGCTCGTAGACTGAGTCTCACAATATAGTCTCTGGTTTGAAACAAAGTCACTTAAGTCATACCCTATGATTCTCCGAAGGCACTTGGTACCAAAGACATCGAGACATCTCTTCAAGTCAGCAATCAATGTCCATGCTACACAACCGTACATGAAAACAGGGAGCACAAGTGACTTGAAGATTGGGTCGTCAGTCCTCCTGTATAGATATCGACAGCACCTTAAAATCTGTTTGAATGTGTCTATAATATCATGGGCAATGCCAATCCTTCGAAGTACTTCCTAATATGATCTACTACTGTTATGCATTACACTACCATGGCATGTGAAGATTGCCAAGACCATAAGAAATATTATGAAAAAATGAAACGAATAATAATGTTGGGAAGAAGAAGAAGGAGAAGAAGAAGAAGGAGAAGAAGAAGAAGAAGAAGAAGAAGAAGAAGAAGAAGAAGAAGAAGAAGAAGAAGAAGAAGAAGAAGAAGAAGAAGAAGAAGCAAAGAAGAAGAAGAAGGAGAAGAGGAAGAGAAGAAGGAGGGAAGAAGAAGAAGGAGAAGAAGAAGAAGAACAGGAAGAAAAAGGAGGGGAAGAAGAAGGAGGGGAAGAAGAAGAAGGAAAAGAAGAACAGGAAGAAGAAGGAGGGGAAGAAGAATAAGGAGGAGGAAGAGGAGGAGGAGGAAAACGAAGGAGGAGAAGAAGAAGGAGAAGAAGGAGAAGAAGAAGGAGAAGAAGAAGGAGAAGAAGAAGGAGAAGAAGAAGGAGAAGAAGAAGGAGAAGAAGAAGAAGAAGAAGAAGAAGAAGAAGAAGAAGAAGAAGAAGAAGAAGAAGAAGAAGAAGAAGAAGAAGAAGAAGAAGAAGAAGAAGAAGAAAATTAGCCTCGTCATTTTTCTTCAGCTGTGTGTGTGTCCCTTGTGGTAACGGAATTAAGCCCGTCTCGATTCGCCTTCCTTTTACACTACTGATTGGCACTCATCTTCCTATTTTAGCTTAAACTGTGTTATCATATTCAGCTGTGACCTTGAAGGTAGAAAATGGTTTCAACTCACCCTGTACCGAATAGTCCTTTTTTATTATTATTATTATAAATCTAGCTCCCGCCAGGCTATTTCATCCAGCCGTACGTGACTCCTTTGACAGTGAAGTGGCCAACTTTATCTTGATTAATCCTCCCTGTAATGAGTGGCACTTATCCTTTCATTCCAGCTGCGGTCAGGCTATTCTGCTCAGCTGTTTGTTGTCCTTTCGGTAGCGAATGGGCTACATCTGTCTCGATTAGCTTTTTCCGTACCGAGTGGCATATGTCTCTTATTCCAGCTGCTGCAAGCCTCTTTCATTCAGCTGTAAATAACCCTTTTGGTAACAATGGATTAAACCCCTGTTACCATTAGTGTTATTTATGGGTGAACAGATTAAACTCAGATGGGTTCGATTGTGTTTATTTTGGAGATGAAATGTAGACTCCTTTTCAGTTGTAACTGCAAGCAGAATAATGAAAAATATTCAGGACAGAAAAAAGGGTCATGTCACACTTGCTAGAATTATACGATGAGATGACATGAATCGGTTATTTGTTACTATTTTGCACGATCATTTTCACTGGCAGGAGGACGCTAACTATTTACTTCGGTTTCTACTGATGTAAAATACAAAGCTTGTACAGGTGCATGTGGCTGGAGAAATATGATTTGTAGCCCATACGTGATGATGAATGGGTCAGTACTAACTACTACTGCTAGATTGGAACGTCGTTTTCGACACCATATTTTGAGTAGCGAGCTTAATTGGATATATACGTTACAAGAGGACTGATACTGTGTATGGGTATATCTATGGAAAACACCAAAACTTTCCTCTCTTATACTCCTTGGGAAGTGTATGCGCATTTGAAAAAAAAATTGCTCCCTCAACAAAATGCTAAATGTGTTTAACTCTTTAACTTATCTTTCAGAAGTAACAACATTATTTTTAAGAGAAAAACGGGTCAGAAAAAGGGTAGAGGTTTTGCTGTTGTACCTTCACAGGCGATAATCCGTTTAAAATAATAAAAAAAAATAAAGAAAAAAGCACAGATATGCAAAGATGAATATACTTCTAAATGGCAATTGAACTTCAAGTTTAAGAAGTACAGGAGAGATTGAGTTTGAAAATCAGAAAATGCAACCTTGGTAAGAGGATGGAAATCAAGGTTATGATTTAAGCACAATATAACATTCATCTCGGTTATCCGGAAACAAGAAATATAAAAAAAGAATTTTTTTTAGAGACGAGGGAAGGCTTGAAAATATTGTGTTGTAGAAAGAGGAAAGGATGAAAATATTTTTTGCAAATTCCGTATGAGTCTTTGGCGATGTAAGTCGACAGACACCTCGGATTTAATGTAAATCTGGGCAGAAATTAGTAACGGTAGTAGGGCTTAGGAATTGAAATACATAGTGGAATGTGAGGTTTTGAAAAAAAAATGAACATTTTAACTATCGGAAGGAATAGAAAAGAACAAAGTCACTGTAGTAGGGCTTGGGAATTGAAAAGAACAAAGTCACTGTAGTAGGGCTTGGGAATTGAAGTACATAGTGGAATGTGATGTTTAAAAAAAAAATGAAATTTTTAACTATCGGAAGGAGTAGAGAAGAACAAAGTCACAGTCGTCCTTGTATCAGCCCCTCGTCAGGTCACGTATGGGTTACAAGTCACATTTCTTCAACCAGCTGAACTTGTGCAGACTTAGCAGTCTACGTCAGCAGAAATCGAGAGGAAACTGTAAACATTTTTCCCATCATTGGACTTTAGTCAAGCAAATCGTGACCTGGGATGAATTCCTGAATCATCCCTTGATTCCACCTGTACGCAACACCATCTCGTATTCATTTCTTATTTTATCTGTTGCCAAGCTATTTCATTCGATTGTGCGTGACCAGAACTATTATAAAAGGGTTAAATCTATCTCGACTAAACCCAACTCGATTAAGACTATCTCAATTACCCCCCCCCTCCGCACTAAGTGGCACTACTTTTATTCCAACTACCGCTATGCCATTTCGTCCAGCTGCACGTAATTCCATTGGAAACGAAGAGGGTAAACTGATCTCGATCAAGCCTGTCACGATTAGCCCCTCGTGCCAAGTGACACTTATCTCTTTACTCGAGCTGCTACCAAGCTATTTTATTCAACTTTGTGTTATTCTCCCTTGTGTACCAAAGGAATGAAACCTCGCGATTATTACTTAATCAAGACTAGAATTACATCTTTGTATTTACAATTGGTTTTGCTAGTATAAGCTCAAATTACCTCCAATTTATAAGATGTTATTGGTAGTGGTAGTGGAATGTAGAAGCTAGCATTGGATGAATATCATTGAGAGTTTTGTTCGTAGTAATCGGTCTGTGGCAAAATAGTTGTAAAATAAAAGCAGGACTGGATAAATCCAATCTCTATTAATATAGACTTTCAGTAATAAAATCATATTGTAGATTTTACTAAACTGCATGCTGACTGCTATAATTTAATGGATAACGATTAGCACAACCCTCATCAAAACATAATAGATAATTCTATAATGCATCACAGAAGATATATTTGACAATTTCTCCGAATATTTGTGTTTAGCTATCCATAACACAATCATTTGTATGTCATAGAATCTATACATAAACTGTACAAATTACACCGTCTCTGCTAACTTTTCATATAGCTGCACAACATATATGAATATTGGCTATGCCTAGACTGCTATCTTTGATCCGATATCAATACTTGGTGTTGCCGAAGTTGGTTGATGTAACTACAACTACAACACCAGATTGAAGCATCAAGTCTCAAAGGAACATTATACAAAATCAATACAAATATTTAGAGGATATCAACACAAAATAATTGTATTTTAGTCCTTTTTTCTATAACTGTTAAGACTGACAAACGATAGCCATCCAAAAACACTCAGTTTTGTCACTGGAGGTAATCATTATCCCATAAGGTTACATTTTTATATCATGGCCTAGTTATAAGATTCATGAGGAGCTAAAATCTGAGGGAAGAAAGGGAGATGGATGGGAGTGCAATGGGTGGGAGTGAAATAGGGGGGAGTGGGTATATGCATTTTGGATTTGGTTTCCTCCTTGGTAAGGTGGAAAAAAGTCCTTGGTATATGAATCGATGGATATTATTATAAATTGACCAAAAAAGGTATTATGAGTTTTTGGGTTCGAGTATCCCAAGTAATGCACACTTAACCCAAACACACATGCATACATGTGCACAAACACACACGCACATACAACACATTTACGCACACATTCACACACCCGCGCGCGCGCCCCCCCCTACACACACACATACACACACACACACACACACACACACACACACACACACACACACACACACACACACACACACACACACACACACACACACACACACACACACACACACACACACACACACACACACACACACACACACACACACACACACACACACACACACACACACACACACACACACACACACACACACACACACACAAGAAACTGACAAACTTGGTGAAAAAATCAGTTTGGGCATCGACGGAAAACTTTTACTCCAAACACCACATAAACAAAATGGTTAATGCAGAATATGCATAGTTGACAAACATTCTCGTTCCCTTTATACATTCTCATGAATAAATTGTTAAGATCTTGAAACCCACTATTTCAGACAAACTTTAGAATATGCCGCAAGAAGAGTGACATCGAGGAAACGGAAAAGGTACAAAGACAATCATAATGTGAATGCAAAGTTTACTAAGTTTGTCAGATACAGAAAGTCTGGAGACTCTAGGCATACTGTTTCTAAAAGAAAAATATGAGGAGATGAAACCACTTTGTACAAGTATATCCATGGCAAGCTGCGTTAATGTGTTCGCACGAAATGTTAGAACACTTATTCAAACTACAAAATACAATAGACACAGCAGAAAAAATAGTTTACAACCATGAAACCAAATTACGAGTTAGTAAACAAAGAAACATAACTAGACTGACAAAGGAAATATTTTCATATTACAAAAAAAAAGCGCAGTCAACCCGATATGTATGCAAATAATTATAAAAAAAGGTAAATTCCTTGAATTCAGTGTCTCATCACGTAAGAAGAAAAAATGAAAGAAAAGAATTAACATTGAGTGATATCTCAGACATGTATGATGATAACGTCTGGTCATTAATAGGCAATAAAACACACACACACACAGACACACACACACACACACACACACACACACACACACACACACACACACACACACACACACACACACACACACACACACACACACACACACACACACACACACACACACACACACACACACGTAAGAGGCTGCAGCAGATCTGAGGTGAATACACACACACACACACACATACACACACACACACACACACACACACACACACACACACACACACACACACACACACACACACACACACACACACACACACACACACACACACACACACACACACACACACACACAAACAAACACACACCATAGAGTGCTGGATACTTGAAACAAACTAGACAATGAAATAGTGTGCGCAAAACCATTCATGAGTTTCAGAGCAAACTAGACACTGCGAGATACAAAGACGGGACAACACGAGCATAGCTTCCCTCCCCGCAAAATACAGCTAGGTAAACACACACACACACACACACACACACACACACACACACACACACACACACACACACACACACACACACACACACACACACACACACACACACACACACACACACACACACACACACACACACACACACACACACACACACACACACACACACACACACACACACACACACACACACACACACACACACACACACACACACACACACACACACACACACACACTCACACACACACACACACACACACACACACACACACACACACACACACACACACACTTACACACACACACACACACTTACACACACACACACACACACACACACTTACACACACACACACACACACACACACACACACACACACACACACACACACACACACACACACACACACACACACACACACACACACACACACACACACACACACACACACACACACACACACACACACACACACACACACACACACACACACACACACACTTGGTGGCAATGGTGGGATGTGAATTATGTAACCAAAAAAGGGGGTTTGGTACAATAAAGTTGATTTAGTGGGTGATGTAAAGCCTCAGTGGACTTTGGGCGATTTATTTTGAGGTACTGCATGTATGGTACAGAGGGAAAAAGGGTCTCTCCTAGTGAGATCAAGTAGAGGGTCTCCTTATCTTACCTGACTAAGTACTTGACCTCGGTGACCCTATCTACAACGGGCGCAGCCCTTTGTTAATAAAGTGGTGAATTGCTTAAGTAAGCATTTTGTTGTACGCTACCATATGGGAGATGTATTAGTCATTTTATGAAGGTGAGTTACATTGGATGGGGTTTAGTTATGTTATTGGTGGATGTGGCTGGATATGGTATACATATTGGAGTTACGGTAATGTAATTGGGGTAGGTATGGGAAAGGGGTCAGTGGATCTGTCTGGTAATATTAATGCATTACGTGTTGGTGATGCCATGTTGTCTTACATAGCATTATTGAGTCAAGTTGTTTTGTAATTGAGGAATTTGTCAGATCTGCAAGATTTGGAGGTCTTGCTTAGGACAAGTACCATCTCACAATTGTGTATATCACGTTCATGGTTGTTGACGGTTAGTGAGGGTTTAAATATAAACAATACTTTGTTGATTATTGACATAAAGAGATAAAACTATCAACAACAACAAATTCTGAATTTCAGTAGAAAACATATAATTTTACCTTTACTATATTTAGATTGGGTGCACACACACACACACACACACACACACACACACACACACACACACACACACACACACACACACACACACACACACACACACACACACACACACACACACACACACACACACACACACACACACACACACACACACACACACACACACACACACACACACACACACACACACACACATGCAGACAAACACATGCACACACAAACACACACACACAAACACACACCAGCACGCTTTCACACACACATATCTTTCACATATACACATAGTCTACATAAACAAACACATGCATATACATGAACTAATACATAACATGCAGACACACATAACATAACATGTACGCACACAAACACACGCACACACACCCGCACACACACACACACATATACACATACAAGCACACACACACACACACACACACACACACACACACACACACACACACACACACACACACACACACACACACACACACACACACACACACACACACACACACACACACACACACACACACACATAAACACACATAAACACACATAAACACACATAAACACACACACACACACACACACACACACACACACACACACACACACACACACACACACACACACACACACACACACACACACACACACGCACAGTTACGGTGATTGTTTGAATCAGAAGGCACTTATCATATACTTTGTTATCGTGTTTTTTTTTTTGTTTGCATATATTTTCAAATATAGCAATTTTTTCCATTGAATATAATCTTAGGTTTGACATTTATTTCCCCTTATATGCATTCCAGAGGATGGAATTGGAATTGTTGAAGAAAATGTAAACGATGATGATCATCTTGACCCTTCTGGTGTTCCAGATGAAATAGCTGTTGAAGTAGATACTCTGATTCCTGTAGATGATAAAAAAAGGAAGACAGAAGAAACTGAAAGAAAGGATAAATTTCGTAGGATGAAGAAAAATATTGAAAGAAAAGATGAGTAATCGGAAAGTAGGAAGGAGCGCGAATATGCTTCTAAGAAACTCTCAGAATTTTCCAGCGGTTTCATATCTTCTTCAAATAAATGGGATGTTTTCATAAAGGCCTCTGAAGGTCTTACTGAACTCCTTGTGCATGAAGCTAATTGTTAGGCAAGACACGAGAAGAATTGCCAAAGCTTTCAAGTTACATTACAAGAAATTATGAATTTTATAGGATTCTTGTTCTTATCAGAATATGATATCAGATGAAGTGAGAAGGATTATTGGAGTACCTGTCTTTGCTGCAGCTATGAGCACAAATAGGTTTCAGGAAATCAAGAAGTTTCATTGTAGTGAGAATATGAACATTGGTAATGAGAAAATGGCTAAAGTGAGACCTTTGTATGATCTTTTGAATGACATTAGGCAATTTGGAATTCTTCGTGAAATTCTGACTATTCAGAATCTATGACGTCTAATTACGGACATCATTCTTGCAAACAATTCATTAGACAAAAGCTAACACGATTTGGCTTCAAATGGTGGATCTTTGCTAGTTCAAGTTGGATGACCTATTATGTAAAGATCTAAGAAGGCAAATCAGAAAAACAGTCGTCCAAGTAACCTTTAGGAAGTACTGTAGAGTAATCCGGGAATGCATTTCAATTTGCACTGAACCTACTAAGCACAGGTTGTATCTTGACTTTTTTTTTTTTACTTAGTATAAATATAGTCTTATATCTGAAAGGAAAGTAAATAAATGGCACTGGTGCAATCCGATCAAATAGAACAAAGCACTGCCAGTGCCTACTGCAAAAGATATGAAAAAAAACAACAAGAGGATCCTATGACTATCAATCAGAAGGAAATGTTGAAATCGTTACGTGGAATGATAATGACATTGTTACTCTTTGCAGGAACAGTGAAGGTCTAAGTCCCATTGGCGTGGCAAAACGGTGGCAAAGAGATGTAGGAAGAGTGAACTTTGAACAAACTTTCACAGTAAAAGCATTTAATAAAGACGTGGGCGTGTCGACTTGTATGACAGATCTTTGTCAGATTTTCGCCCTGCAATCACAGATAAAAAGTTGTATTTTCCTCTTATCATTGCTACTGTGAACAAAGGGGTGATGTTTTGTTGTCAACTTAATGAAATTAGCACAGGAACTACAATTCCTAACAAAGAATATAGACAGTCTATTGTTCAGATCCTTGTCAAAAGAGCAAAGTCTGAAAGGCCCAAAAGGAAGCAAAGCTCTTGCATCAAGGAAAGTTGTGATAGACAACACTAATCGTTGTATTGAATCTCTAGCAACCTCAAGAGGATGCGTTGTGTATAAAAAGAATGTAAAAATTCAGTGTGGAAAATATAATGTCACCCTTCATCTGCAGTCATGTTGACAAAAAATTCACGAAAAATATAATTCTGCTGTGCTCATACCTTTTTCTGCTGTACGGCTATTCACAGACCCTTTTGTAATATAATCTTTTTATGTATTCTATTATGTATTTTCATCTAAGTGTTTTCTTTATTATTTACTCAGTACAGAAAATTTACGTTTTTTGTTTAATCTCATTTGTTTACTAGCTTTCTTTGTATTAGTGTGTGCTGTACACTTGTGCTTACATTCATGATTGTAAAGATATGGGTTCATATGGTTGCAATTCAAAGAAATTCATTTCTTTGCCATGCTTACATCAGTAAAATGCTGCATAAAACATTCAAATGATACAACTATGAAATTTATCATTTTCATTTATTCCTTATACCCTGAAGTCCCATTAACTCTCTTGGGAGTCTTACCTGTATTTTCCATGAAAATATGAATAATAATAAATTATTGTAAGAGGTAACCAAAATTATAAAAAAACAAACAATTAAGAAATTAAGTTTAATAAAAATCAAAGCATAATAAAGCGCATTCGTATTAGCTGGGTTAAGCAACACCTTATGAACCTGATCCATTCAAGGGTCAAATATGAATTGTTTGGAAACAGTGTTAAAACATTTATGGAGGCAGGACGCAAGGTTGATGAGTTAGATGTAGCGTACAAGTTCTGCAGACCATATATGAGTAAAATCAGGATTAATGATAACTGGAGTAGAGGTCATGGCAGAAATAAGATGAATAATATTCAAGATTCGGTGCAGTTTAATGACTTTAGATATTTAGATAACCATTTAATTCTAAGTAAAACAATGAAAGACCAGTCACAGCGTCCTACCTCCAAAGTTATAAATAATTATTCAAGGCAAAGAAGACAGCAGATAGGATGTTACAAATGTTGAGAAATAGGACACTTGAGTATGGAGTGTAAAAACAATGGTAATAAAAATGTACAAAATTACAATTGTGATAAAAGGGGGCACAAAAGGGAATAATGACATGGTAAGGATGGTATAGAAATTAAAGAAACAGCTTTGTCTATATTAGATAGTAGGAAATGTAGAAAATTGTAAGTGGAGGTACTTTCCACGTAGATATGTTTAGCAACATAACAGTTCCAACCATTTATTACCAAGGCCAAGGAAACATTTGATGGGGACTATGAAAAGGAAATTAGAAATTTGCGTGACAAGGGGGCAATGTTGAGCCTAATATTAGAGAAAAATTGATGTGATATAAAGAGACATATGGGAGAAAATGTCAATGTTAGGGGTTTGGGATTTACACTCACGGTCCCAGTGCACAGAGTCTGGCTTGACAGTGATTTTGTCAAAGGTGAAGTGTAAGTAGGATTGTGTGAGAGATTGACAGTCTCGGGAGTGGATATGTTACTGAGGGAATGACACTGCAGATGATAAAATGGTTCATAACATTGAATTTATGAAGAATCCTATGTTTAGCAGTGAAACGTAAGTTGGTATATTAAAGCATGAGTTGAACGTGAATTAATTTTTTGAGGATGATGTATATTCTACCTGCGAAATAACCAGAACAAAAACTAAAACAATAATTGAATGTAAAGGTACAAATGATGAAATGGATGTAAGCTTGGGTTCATGATGTGAGAAAATGAAGTATGCTGAAATGAAAGAAAAAAGAAGACTGTGAGGTTGAGTTTGAACCTGAAATCTAGAATTGATAAGGAAGAGCTGGTGAATGAGCAAACGAGGATGCAGCTTTGAAGCATTTATGGAAAGAAGCAGAGAAGGAGGAAACTATACTGGCTACCATATATGATATAGACTTTTTATGAGAAACTGGATGTTTAGAGAGCATATAGTAGTCCCCCAAGAGATACAAGAGTAAAGTGTTGGAATTGGCCCATGATAGTAATATGTCAATATACCTTGGGGTGAACAAGACCATGAATAAGGTGACTGTACATTTTTACTGGCCAAGGATAATGAAATATTTTGCTAATTACTGTAAAACTTGTCACTTGTTGGGGGAAAAACAAACAAACAATTCCTCCAGCTCCACTTCACACCATACCCGTTGTTCCTGAGCCTTTCTCAAGGAGAATAATAGACTGAGTAGGACCATTGTCACCAATTAAGAAGGGTAATCATTACCTTTTGACCATTATGTGCATGTTAACTAGTTTCCTGAGACCATTCCTCTCAGAGGAATTAACGCTAAGAATGTTTCAGTTATCTAGTAAAATATATTTCATAGGCGGGAATGCCTCAAGTAGTTCAATCTGACCAAAGAAGTAAGTTCACTTCAAGTATGTTTACTAGAATAATAAAGGAGTAGAGGATTCAAAAGCAGCTCTCTACAGCATATCATCCGTAGAAACATGATTATGTAGAAAGATTCCATCAAAGCTTAAAGAGCTCTTTGCTAAGATATTGTGAAGTGATGGAAAGAGACTGGGATAAACTTGTACTTTTTTTTTTTGAGAGAGAGAGAGAGAGCGCGATGATGTTCAGGAATCAACGGGGTTTAGCCTTTTCGAGTTAGTTTTGTGGTGACAATGTTCGTGGACTATTGCGCATGCTAAAGGAGAAATGGTTAGGAAATGAAGGAATAACAAGCGTTATAAAATATGTGAGTGAAATCAAAGAAAGGTTAATGAAGCCCAGAGAGATAGCTAAAGACATTATGGAGGAATCGCAAAGGGACATGAAGAAATGGCACGATATAAAGGCCAAGGAAAGGGAACTTAAGCCTCGAGATAATATATTAATTCTATTCCTTGTGCAAGGAAACCCTATGAAAGTTAGATACAGTGGTCCGTGGAAAATACAAAAAAAGATAGGTAATGTAAACTATATAATTGAAACCCCAGGAAGATGCAAAGAAACTCAACTATGTCTTGTGAACACAATTAAACCACATTATGAAAGGGGCAATGAGAGTAATGTGTATGAACAAGATATGGTGTGTTTTGATGTTGTAAAAGATGAAATTGCAGGGGATGATCAGAACCTAATAATTAAATGTGATGGACGTACTCTTTTGAATTCAACTGCTTTGTGTAACCTACATTGGAAATTAATGCTTTTGGATGTTAAACAGAAAAATTATGTAACTAATGTTATTTTTTAATAAAATAAAATAAAAATTCTTGGTTCCCCTATGAGATCAAATGTAATGACCTATTATACTGAAGTAGAGAATGTGCCATAAATCAATCAACATCCATACAAAGTGAACCTTTATATAAGAGAACTCTTAAAAAGGAAGATGGAATACATGTTGATGAATGATTTGATAGAGAAAAGGTTCCTGAAGCTCACCCTGTGTGCTTATTCCTAAATCGGAAGGAAAAAGCTTAAAATTTTGTGCGGATTATAGAAAAATGAAATTGGTAATTAAATGCAAATCTTATACCATCTCTAGGATTGATGATTGTGTAAACCATTTGGTAATGCTAAATTTTTATACAAAAATTTATTTGTTGAAACATTTCTGTCATCTAGGGTTAACAGAAAGGGCTAAAGAGGTCACTGCCTTAGTGACGATAGATAAATTATTCCAATATAAAGTTCTACCATTCGGGATGGAAAAATAGCCGTGGCTGACAGGCACTGTCCTCTTGTAAAACCTCCAATCTTGCTGACCTCCTCATTTCTAAATCTTAAACACCTGACTCAAACCTACAACACACATCACGCAACCGCCCAACAGAGAGTTACCGAAACAATTACATAGTGTCGCCAGACAGATCATTAAACATTTCCTTATACCTACCAAACCCCATAATTATAACTGCAAACCATACGTCAAGTCAAGCCACATTCACTAATACTAAGTAGATCCATTGAAATGCAACTAACACACAAATAGCATTGTATAAATCCCAAACATATGATCTAGATGAAAACCTACACCAGACATACGAAGGTAGGCATATTCACATATATATGTGGCGACGGCGTTGCCACAGAAGAACTCTCCTCTAAAGGGCAGAGAATTCTCCCTTGGGGAACAGAGAACTCTCTACCTTAGAGTAAGTACTTCGGGATTCTTCCCAAAGGGGGTTACAACCCCATGCTATAATTTACCGGTTACACGACTGGCGGCAGCGGCGGTGGTAGTCCGGTACCCTTCCCTACGCCTCTGAAGAGAGACCACCCGGCCACGCCTTCCCACACCCACCTGAGTAACCATGCACGAGGTTACACGACTGGTGGCACCGGTGGTGGCAGTCCGCTACCCTCCCCCCCCCCCCTTATGCCTCTGAAGAGAGACCACCCGGCCACGCCTTCCCACACCCACCCGAGTAACCATCCACAAGGTTACACGACTGGCGGCAGCGGTGGTGGTAGTCCGCTACCCTTCCCTACACCTCCGAGGAGAGACAACCCGTCCACGACTTCCCACGCTCACCTGAGTAGCCTTTCCCATGTTACACGACTTCTAGAACGAAGGAACGCCATTCCGATAGATCACGAGAAACCCAGGCCTAGTGCACTAACTTCAAGGTCAGCAGTCCCAAGCAACTTCATTCGGCGCACCTCCCAGTGAGCAATAAATCCTACGATCTACACACCACCCTTCCACCCTTCCGTAACCGTCCCCTCTAAGCGACGATTGCACCTTTGCCCACTCCAGCGCCACAACCGACCTCGCCAGCCATCGTGAGTACCAAATGACATATACCTACTAATTTCCTTCAATCTTTCTAGCTCTTCACCTACGGAGCCTGACGAGAACCGACCCTTCACCCCCTGCCTATAATCCTCGTATTTAACCTCACGTACAACCCCCTCCATTTATAAATTGAACAACCATGGCGACATTAACACAACCCTGATGAAGCCCCACATTTACCTCAAACCACTCGCTCTCTCCATTTATAGTCCTAAAGCAGGCTCTACTATTCTCGTGATAATTTTTGACTACCCTTAACAGCTTTCCCCTAACATTATATATCTGAAATATTTCCGACAGTGCTTTCCTATCTACCGTGGTATAAGCCTTCTCTAAATTTATATAAAAAAAGGCCTTAACTTTTACCAAAATCTTTTCACAAATCTGCATTATCGCAAAATTCTGATCTACGCATCCACTACCTTTCCTAAACTCTCACTGGTCCTCAACAATTATACACTCTGTTGTTCTATTCCTATCAATTGAAACCCCCTATAAACCTTGCCAGTTACACTAAAAAAAACTGATGCCTCTAAAAGTACAATCACATTTGTCCCCTATTCCCTTTATATTACAGAACTATTCGTATACAGGCACTCATTCAGAACTCCTGCACTCCTACTTTATTTAAACACATACCAAACAACCTCACTATCCAGTCCACTATAGCTATACCTCACTCTTAGACAATTCGAATAACGCTCATCCAACCCAGGTGCCTTACTAGCTCTCAACATATACAAAGCTTCTCGTACCTTGTCTTGTACTTCTTTCATTTGGCTCTCCCATCACTATGATCTTCTTTAACGCCTCCCACTGCCATACTTGCTTCCTCCGTATCCTCCGCCACATTCATCAATTATCTGAAATATTCTACCCCTCTTCCCCTTACCACCTTCGCTTCCATTAACACCTGTCCATCTGAACATTTTACCTTTTCCTCTCTGTCTGATCCACCCCCTCACTTGCTTAACTTCCTTCCAAAACATGTTAATGAATGTTTTGATAGAGAAAAGGTCCCTGGATCTCATCCTGTGTGCTTGTTCCTAAATCAGAAGGAAATAGCTTAAAATTTTGTACGGATTATAGAAAGGTGAAATTGGTAATTAAATGCAAATCTTATACCATCTCTAGGATTGATGATTGTGTAAACCATTTGGTAATGCTAAATTTTTATACAAAAATTTATTTGTTGAAACATTTCTGTCATCTAGGGTTAACAGAAAGGGCTAAAGAGGTCACTGCCTTAGTGACGATAGATAAATTATTCCAATATAAAGTTCTACCATTCGGGATGGAAAAATAGCCGTGGCTGACAGGCACTGTCCTCTTGTAAAACCTCCAATCTTGCTGACCTCCTCATTTCTAAATCTTAAACACCTGACTCAAACCTACAACACACATCACGCAACCGCCCAACAGAGAGTTACCGAAACAATTACATAGTGTCGCCAGACAGATCATTAAACATTTCCTTATACCTACCAAACCCCATAATTATAACTGCAAACCATACGTCAAGTCAAGCCACATTCACTAATACTAAGTAGATCCATTGAAATGCAACTAACACACAAATAGCATTGTATAAATCCCAAACATATGATCTAGATGAAAACCTACACCAGACATACGAAGGTAGGCATATTCACATATATATGTGGCGACGGCGTTGCCACAGAAGAACTCTCCTCTAAAGGGCAGAGAATTCTCCCTTGGGGAACAGAGAACTCTCTACCTTAGAGTAAGTACTTCGGGATTCTTCCCAAAGGGGGTTACAACCCCATGCTATAATTTACCGGTTACACGACTGGCGGCAGCGGCGGTGGTAGTCCGGTACCCTTCCCTACGCCTCTGAAGAGAGACCACCCGGCCACGCCTTCCCACACCCACCTGAGTAACCATGCACGAGGTTACACGACTGGTGGCACCGGTGGTGGCAGTCCGCTACCCTCCCCTCTCCTTACGCCCTCGAAGAGAGACCACCGGTCAACGACTTCCCACGCCCACCCGAGTAACCATCCACAAGGTTACACGACTAGCGGCAGCGGTGGTGGTAGTCCGCTACCCCTCCCTACGCCTCCGAAGAGAGACACCCTGTCCACGACTTCCCACGCTCAACTGAGTAGCCTTTCCCATGTTACACGACTTCTAGAACGAAGGAACGCCATTCCGATAGATCACGAGAAACCCAGGCCTAGTGCACTAACTTCAAGGTCAGCAGTCCCAAGCAACTTCATTCGGCGCACCTCCCAGTGAACAACAAATCCTACGATCTACACACCACCCTTCCGTAACCGTCCCCTCCAAGCGACGATTGCACCTTTGCCTACCCCAGCGCCACAACTGACCTCGCCAGCCATCGTGAGTACCAAATAACATATACCTACTAATTTCCTTCAATCTTTCTAGCTCTTCACCTACGGAGCCTGACGAAAACCGACCCTCCACCCCATGCCTATAATCGTCGTATTTAACAGCACGTAAAACCCCCTCCATTTATAAATTGAACAACCATGGCGACGTTAACACAGCCCTGATGTAGCCCCACATTTACCTCAAACCACTCGCTCTTTCCATTTGCAGTCCTAAAGCAGGCTCTACTACTCTCGTGATAATTCTTGACTGCCCTTAACAGCTTTCCCCTAACATTATATATCTGAAATATTTCCGACAATGCTTTCCTATCTACCATGGTATAAGCATTCTCTAAATTTATATAAAAAAGTCCTTAACTTTTACCAAAATCTTTTCACAAATCTGCATTATCGCAAAATTCTGATCTACGCATCCACTCCCTTTCCTAAACTCTCACTGGTCCTCAACAATTATACACTCTGTTGTTCTATTCCTATCAATTGAAACCCCCTATAAGCCTTGCCAGTTACACTAAAAAAACTGATGCCTCTAAAAGTACAATCACATTTGTCCCCTATTCCCTTTATATTACAGAACTATTCGTATACAGGCACTCATTCTGAACTACTACACTCCTACTTTACTTAGACACATACCAAACAACCTTACTATCCAGCCCAATATAGCTATACCTCACTTTTAGATAATTCGAATAACGTTCACCCAACCCAGGTGCCTTACTAGCTCTCAACATATACAAAGCTTCTCGTACCTTGTCTTGTACTTCTTTCATTTGGCTCTCCCATCACTATAATCTTCTTTAACGCCTCTCACTGCCATACTTGCTTCCTCCGTATCCTCCGCCACATTCATCAATTATCTGAAATATTCTACCCCTCTTCCCCTTACCACCTTCGCTTCCATTAACACCTGTCCATTTGAACATTTTACCTTTTTCTCTCTGTCTGATTCACCCCCTCACTTGCTTAACTTCCTTCCAAAACATCCTTTTACTGTTTAGATTTTTATTCTGATGTACTCCTACACCATTTTACATCGGTTCACCTTTTTGTCTCCTTTATCTCACGTTTTGGTTCTTCTAATTTTCCTTGTATCACTCATATGTTTCCCTAATCCTATTTTGTAACAAATCCCTGAATGTTTACTTCTTCTCTTCTACAACCTTTTTCATATCATCACCCCACCACTCACTACACATATTTCTATTCCCTCCTATCCTCCTTGTTCCACATATCCTTTCACACCTAGTCACGTTATCCTTCACATAAACCCATTCCTCTTCTACTCCTACCTCTACTCTATCTTTTATCATCTCCCACACTTCTCTCAATTAGTGTTCTTTTGTCTTTTCCTTCTCATTTAAGTTGTTTACTCAAAGCATCTCTACCATCCACCATTTTCCTCTTTCTGCACCTATCTTCCACTCTCAACTTTTCTTTTAACAAAAAATAATCTGACATTCCCCTACTCTCCTCCCTAAGAATATGGACATACAGAACTCTTCTTATCTTTCCTTTGGATACCACTACATAGCTCATTAATGCCTTATCAACGAGCTTTCTATCCACAACCTTTTTTCATGTTTATCTATACTTCATTTCCTTCTTAAGTACTGAGTTACCTATTATCATCTCTCCTTCTATACACATCTCCACCATCAACTCTCCACTATAAATTTCAACTGGCACTCCAAACGTCCCTACCACTCCATCTACCAGTTCATTTCCCTATCTAGCATTGAGATATCTTAATACTACTTCATTGACATTCCTCCCGAAACTCTTTAAACACTCATTTAAATCTATCAACCCCCCCCCTTTTCCTCTGCACTCATTTTATTACCAGGCGCATAAGCCCTTAAAAAAAAAAAAAAAAAAAAAAATCTCCCATCCCGGTTTCACCTTTACCTACATTAACTTTGAAGATGCTTCCATCTACTTCACCACGCGCTTTCCTATTTCATCACTTACCAGCAGAGCTAAACCTTTCCTCCAAGGCCCCTCCTCACTCTCGACACTCTCACCACTACACTCCCAAACTCAGAATCACCCCTCCCTCTTAACTTAGTTCCACTTGTTACTAACACAACCATCTTCCTTTTCACAAACATACTGCCCATCTCTTCTCTTTTACTCTCATATTTACTGCAAACACACATATCTAATGATCCATATCTTTGGGTTCTGGTTGGAAATTTCTTCCTATACCCTCATATGTTTGATTTCTCGTAAGATAATTTTGCAGAGAGCAGGATACCTAGTCCCATCACTCCGTCCTATTTTGTCGCCATTTACGACTCGCATGAGAAACACGGTGGTTGGATTCATTCCTTTTCCTACTACAGGGGACACTGGAAAAAAGAAAAAGCATACTCTAAGGAGTGACAGAGGACATCTTTAAGGAAGCTGCATAAAGGAGTAATAGTCATAGGATAAAAAGGGGATGATTCCTCAAGGAGTAGAGATTTTACTGTAACATAGAAAAAAATGACATGTGGCTCTAGTCCGTACGGAAGACCCAAACAGTACCGAAAGCATTGGTTGTATGATCCTGTTAAATTATTACTGCACAATAACATGGACAGTGTGTGAATTACAGTACAGATTAAGATACCAATTTGTATGTGTGTGTGTGTGTGTGTGTGTGTGTGTGTGTGTGTGTGTGTGTGTGTGTGTGTGTGTGTGTGTGTGTGTGTGTGTACGTGCGTGTTTGCTTTGCGTGTTTGTGTGTGTGTGTGTGTGTGTGTGTGTGTGTGTGTGTGTGTGTGTGTGTGTGTGTGTGTTGTGTGTGTGTGTGTGCGTGCGTGCGTGCGTGCGTGCGTGTGTGTGTGTGTGTGTGTGTGTGTGTGTGTGTGTGTGTGTGTGTGTGTGTGTGTGTGTGTGTGTGTGTGTGTGTGTTTGCTTTGCGTGTGTGTGTGTGTGTAAGCGAATGCACGTGAAGGTTATGCGCCGGTACCCTTCCTGTGAGCCTGACATTACCGAACGACAGCTGCCTGCTAACGCGTCGCCTAAACCTCAATCAGAGTATCAATAAGTACAACGAATGACGCAATGACATTTTTAATGCAATAAGTCCAACAAATGCAGTATGTACAGTACCAAAGTGGATCACTGTGGCAGCTGCTCCTCCGTTCCCTCCCGTAGGGACTTATTCAGCAGGTGGGACTAGCACCAGCGTCCACTGCTCCAGCGTACTATTGGAAATAACTCTATTTAATATAGAGGGACTCCTACCATACAATTTTAAAAGAAAACTCAAAATCTTATCAGAAGTTGTACACTACGAAAATGCCTTCATTCTCTCAATGACGGAGTCGGACTTGAAGAAAAATGTTAAAGAAGCAGAATTAGTTATACCAAATTTTGTACACTTCCAAACTACAGGACAAGCCTATAAAAATGGTGGTGTGATTACATACGTAGACAATAATGTTGCGCCTCGTATTACAGTCCTATACTCTAAATCGAACCAGTTCACTTGAGCTCAGCTTTTGCACCTGAGAGACATTGACATAGCTTTTAAAAACATTCACAGGCAACCGGCTTGCCTATCAAATTAATTCCTTAAACACCTCGAGGACATTAAGACTATTATACGAAATTTACCGCCTCCCCTGCCAACCATCAAACGCACAGGGGACTTCAATGTCCCCCTGATAAATTGGATGACAGAAACAATATATGGAGGACCGGGAGACATGAAGCTACAAGCTACAAACCTCTCAGACCACAACATTATTACCCTAACAACTAATTACATGCAGCGAATCTCCAAAAATTGTAACCAGAGCCCTACTAAACCATTGAACTTAGATCAGTTATTTTATTTTATTTTATTTTATTTTATAATCTGTTAACTTGGAATGATTTGAAAAGAGATATAAGGGCAGTGAATTGGAGAGCTAAAATGGATGGATAGAGTGTTGAGGAGTGGTATATTTTTTCCTGACAAAATACCTACAAGTTTCTTTGAATCACGTACCTCTAAGAAAAATAGTACATAAAAGAAGCATACTAAAGGACCGAAAAATATTGATGAGCAAAAGAAGTAAACTCCGAAAGCAATTAACACAAACTTCAAGTTTTTCAAGTAAACGACGACTTGAAAATAGAATTGCATCTCTGGACAGGGAAACAAAACGAACAGAAGCCCGCACCGTGTCATTTATCAAAAACAATCCCAAGTATTTTTACAAGTATGCTGCAACCAAATCAAGTCAAAACCAGGATTGGACCTTTAGCAGGTCGTAATGGGCAAAATATAGGTGGTCCGCGGTGAATCGCAAACACATTACAACAGTACAGTAGAGTATCCTCTCAATGACAAATTTATTCATTCACGGCGGAGTTTCTTTACTGTCGTAGTACCTCTGAAGCCATGCTGACAGATATAAATATTACCCAACAGAAAATCACTGAAGCAATAAAACAAATTGCACAGAACGCGGCAGCCGGGCCTGACCACTTTCCCTCACTACTTTTGAAAAATTGTGCGTCTGTTAAGCATTCCGCTGCATATCCTATGGAGAAACATCTTCGATTCGGCAGTTGTACCAATTCTAATGTATTAAAATCTGCTATTATTAGATTAATACATAAGGGGGGCTCCAGAGTGAAGCCTCAAACTATAGACCAG
>NC_134789.1:26615623-26625623 GCF_046742065.1 Oratosquilla oratoria
CGTTTTTCCAAAATTCTTTCATAGATCTTTCCTGTGTGTGATAGTAGAGAGATGCCTCTATAGTTTCCACAATCTGTTTTGTCACCTTTTTTGTGTATTGGACATATCACCGCTTTTGTCCAATCATCTGGGACTTGTTTATTTCTCCATGCTATATTTATCACTTCTAACATCCACTCTAGTCCGGTGTTTCCCATTTTCTTTATAATTTCTGTTGAAATTTCATCCTCTCCTGGTGCTTTCCCATTTTTCATCCTTTCCACGGCTACTCTCAATTGTTATTTTCCATTCCTTCCTTCCTGTGTCTTCCACTTTGCTTTTCTCTTCTCTTTCCCTCATATAATTTGGGTTGTACTCTATTTCATCTTCATCTTGTCCTAAGAAGTTCAACAGATCCTCAAAATACTCTGTCCATCTTTGACTAATTTCTTGTGATTCTGTTAATAGATTATCATCCTTGACTCTTATAGAATGGGTTGGTACCGTATTTCCTTTCCTATACGACTTTGCAAGACTAAATATAAGTTTCCTTGTCCCATTCATATCTCTTAAAAGATCTTCTCCGATCTTTAGCTAGCTGTTTTCCTTTGCTTTTCTTTTTATAATCTCAGCTTCATTTCTCCTTGAGACATATTTTTGCCTATACTGAGGCCTTCTTGTTTTCATCCAAATTCTAAAGGTTTTATTTTTCCGTCTTACCGCCTCTTTTACTTCATTCCACCAAGGGGTATTCTTTTTCTTCTTGTTTTCGTTTGTAAAACATTTTTACATGCTTTCTTTATGCCATCTCTAAACTTATTCCATTCAACTTTTATATCCCGTGTATCAGGATCTATGTAATTCTCTTCCACTTTTTGGGCAAGTTGTAATGTAACTTCTGGGTTGCTTAACTTTTCAGTTGCAAAACGTTTTCGTATTGGTCCTTTGACACTTTTAGGTTGTTTGAAGTTGATTTTTCCCATTACCATTCTGTGATCGGAGTCACATGAAAGTGAAGGTATCGACTTGACATCGTTGAAGATAGTTTTATTATTGGTTATTATCATATCAATCATTGATCTATAGGTATATTCCTGTCTCTCATAATTCCAGCGATACCGTGTCCACTTGTGCTCGTCTTTGTGTTTAAAATATGTGTTCATTATAGCAAGATTGTTCAAAACACAGAAATCAAGTAGTCTTTCCCATTCTCTATTTCTATCTCCAATCCCAAAAGCGCCCACAACATTGTTATATCCGTCTCTGTCCACCCCGACATGTCCATTTAAGTCACCCATGATAACAGTGTCCCTGTTTGTTAGGTCAATCTCATCTTGTAATGTCTGGTAGAACTCCTCTTTCTCCACAGCTGGCCTCCTTTGTTGGGATACATATACTTGTATTGTTTTCAGATCTTCCTTGTCCATTTTCAAGGAGATACAATGCATTCATTGATTTGATTTCTGTCTTTTATTCTATCTATGATGTTTGGTGAGATGAGGATTGCCGCACCATGTTTATTTACATTTCTTCCACTATAAATTAATTGAAAATCATGGTGGAGCACTCTTCTTCCCGATCCACTCCAGCAGGTTTCACAAAGTCCAAGTATTGTTATTTTCCTTTTCTCCATTAAAGTTACTAATTCTTTTTCTTTCCCACGTAGTGTAGAAATGTTGATTGTTGCGATTTTGAGAGTATTCTGTGTCCGTTGTCCATTTTCTTTCTGGGTCCTCAACTTGTGTATCCGTCTGTTCCGAGGCTGCCTATGCGTTTCTCGAGCAAAAAATGTTTTACACTGCCGGTTTGCTAGACCTGTCACAGCAACCCTCCTCTTTTCTCCGGGCTTGGGACCGGCATAGTACTGGTTAACACCATTCCTATAGCAGAGTTTACAATTAACTTGATTTTACGTAACAATACGTATGACTTCTGATTAACATACATTACACGAAAGAATCAATCTCGAAAGGTTTAATGGGATTGAACGGACGTAAGACCGGTTCATAGGTCACTAAACAGTTTTGAAATATTAAGCTAATCCTAAGCCCCAAATACTACATCACTCCGCGCACACTGAATGGAACCCTACAAAACAAAGTCCTAATTAACATGGCTCACTGACGATATCAAGGGAGAAAGTACTAACCTCAAGGCAGTAACTTCGAATCTGACCGATGGGATAGCTCCAGGCAGGACCTGGAGACACCCTCACACCTTATTGGCCAATCGTATAGACTCGTTTACCTACGCCTGACGAGGCAATACGCTCGTACCTCAATGGATAAAACAAGGGGGGCGGGATTTACCTAGCCTGACGAGCCTACATTGATACCCGAGCTACTTTCCTGATTGGACCTGGTCTTTGGTCTGTTTACGCGGGAAATACAAATGAAATATTCTTACGTCACGACCTATGACGTAGCAGAGGCGCATGCGCAATGGGCACTTGAAACAATAACAATAATTATTACAAACGAGAACCATAGTTTACATTAACAAATACATATAATACAGAATAAAGAAAACAAAATCTTACGGTGACACAGGATTCGGTCATAATCAAAGTAGCATAGTACGAACATATTTAACATGAGGCATGATATTTCCTCGCAAATGATAATAACAATTACATACCTGGGATGTACACATCACAGATGTAACACACACACACACACACACACACACACACACACACACACACACACACACACACACACACAAACACACACACACACACACCACCAATACACACACACACACACACACACACATACATACACACACACACACACACACACACACACACACACACACACACACACACACACACACACACACACACACACACACACACACACACACACACACACACACACACACACACACACACACACACACACACACACACACACATACACACACAAACAATACATCCACAAACAATACATACACAAACAAACAAGCATACACACACGCTCTCTCTCTCTCTCTCTCTCTCTCTCTCTCTCTCTCTCTCTCTCTCTCTCTCTCTCTCTCTCTCTCTCTCTCTCTCTCTCTCCCTCCTTCCCCGCTCTCTCTCTATATCTCTCTCTCTTTCTCTCTCTCTCTCTTTCCCTCCCTCCTCTCTCCCCCTCCCCTCTCTCTCTCTCTAGCTTTTTCTCTTTCTCTACCTCGGATTCTTTTCTGTTTTTCATTTTATGTCTATATCCTCGCTTACTATCTCTCTTTGTTTCTCCTCTCTTCTCCCTCATTGTTTATTTCTATGCTTGTTTATCCATCTTCCTGTTTATTATTCATCATATTCACGAGAGTTGCTAGAGCAAGAAAATGAATTGACTTTGCTTCCAAGAGTAGGTTAGATAAGGCAGATGGATGTCAACAAAGATAAAATTGCCATCCGGTGAGGAAGAAGTTAATTGAAATAGAGTCTAACAACACCACATTGGAGGGGGCGGCATGAAATTGAATGAAATAGACTGGTGGCAACCACAACAAGAGAAGTGCGTCTACGGAAGTAACTAAACCATGCGCGTTGGAACGAGAAGAGTTTTCACTGTCAACATATTATCAGCTGCTGTAGAAGAGGGAATTCCTTAATTCTCCATTTAATAGAAAGAAGCATGTACGGCACAAAGGAAAGTAAATCCAGAGATTTCCGAGAGAAGGAAATATAGATTAAGCATATTGATGAACGTCTGTGTGCTGGATTTGTGATTAATAGATGTGAGAAAATTTGAGGGGAGCAGGGTTCGAAGAATATTACTCAACAGAAGAGGGAATGAAGTGATGATAGTACAGGAGAAATACGAATATGATAAAGACGATGGAGATGTGTATAATAACAATGTGATTATGAAAACGATAAAATGTTGAAGAAGATACACAATAAAGACATAGACGACAACGAATACAGAGACTAGAAACACGAATACGACGATGACTTAGATGATGAATATGATGTACATGAGCTGACAAAACATAAATATGATGAAGGAAAAAATATGAAGATGGAGATGAGTAAAAGGAAAATATCACCGTCATTATCATTATCATTATCATTATCATTATCATTATCATTATCATTATCATTATCATTATCATTATCATTATTATCATTATCATCGTCATTATCATGATAATGATCATTATCATGATCATGATAATTATCATTATCATTATCATGTTTTACAAGGGCTTCAGCAATGACGAAGGGATCCTTTAATTTCATAGTCAGTTTGTTTGGACGGGAGTGTGGTTTGAACATGACCGCATCTACCACTTGAATGTGTTTGTGATGTTTAACTATAATTTCGTATCTTGACTCGTGTAGGTTCTTTCTGACTTCGTCGCGGATGACATGCACTGCATAGAGCCATTTATACTGGCTTGTACCTGTGGGAGCCGATTTTCGTAGGTGTTACACATGTCTACCTAGATCGGGCGGAGTATCTCTAAGAGCTTCCTATTGATCTTCTCTTCTAAGCCATTTCCTTGGCTTGTACAATTCCACTATCCTGTTCAGAACATCGATTTTTTGGCTCGGTGCCGTTGTCCGGAAATATTCTACGTGGGATATTGCATTTGCAGAAGACTTGATTTATTGGTGCTTGTGCTACTGTTTCAGCTGATTTGTCTAACAGGGGGACAAGGATTGTGTAATTGGAGAAGTAGTCTACTGCAACCAGAACATGTGATCCTTGTCGGCTGGTAGGCACTTTCAACAGGTCTATAGCAAGAGTGTCTCAAGTTTTAGGGGGACTGGTACTTCCAGTATCTGTAGGTTTTTTTTTGTTTGGGCCCTGGAGTTGGTATATGTTGTGCAGCGTTCTATGTGATTGATTATGAAAATCCACATTTTATGCCAGCAATATTTTCGTCATGTGTTTGTTAGGCATTTATCTCTTCCAGGGTGACCGGCCATAGGGCTTTCATGCATCATGAACAGTATCCTTAAAATTAGTGTATTGGGGATGATGGTCTGTTTAGATGGTGCATCGTCTTCCAGATGCATCTCCTGTTAGAGCACTGGAAGTGCTAAGTTAAGCATGTCCCCTGACTCTAGAGGTAAGATCTCCTGTAACCAGATTAAGTCATTTCTTTGTTCGTGTCTGAGTTCATCTGGGGAAATGCATTGGGTGACCGGAACTGTGGAAATCTATATTTCTGCTAAGCGCGTCCACCACTACGTTTGCTTTGGCTCTTATGAAGGCTATTACCGGTTCAAACTTTAAGATAACTGTGTGCCATCTGGCTACATTTTACTGCAGGGCTTTGCCTTTAAAGAAGTTTAAAGTGTTTAAGGGCCTATACGACGACTAAGGTCTCTAATTGTGTAGCTGAATGACGCAATTCTGCTGAGTTTAGCACTCTGTTTGCATAAGCTATAGCTGTTTTCCGTTTGAATCTTCCTGTTGGAGCACTGCTCCTAATCATAATTTGGATGCATCAGTGTAAAGGAAGATTTTTTTTGTTTTGTTTTTCAAAATTTGGGAAACATAGGATGGAAAGGGGCATTAATTAGGGCATCTTTGATTTCTAGGAAACTATCCTCTTCCTCCTTTTTCCATTTAAAAGGAATGCCTTCGATTTATCTGTTAAGTTATTCTGCCAGAATGCTGACTTAAGGTCCAAAGCTAAGAAAATTGTTTCCTTTGCCAAGAGGCTAAAGGACATCTGCCATGACGGGCAGTAAACAGTCTGGGGTGGTGGTTGTGCTTACTTCACGGAAGTCAATCACAGGCCTAAATGAGCCATCTTTCTTAGATAGTAGAAATAGTGGGGAGTTCTAAGGGAAGTGGGAATGTCTAATGATGCCCTGGTCCAACATCTCGTCGATGTAATTTGAGACAAGAAGTTTCCTGCTATGGGGGATTCTATAGGTTAGTGTATTGGCGGGGATCGTATTGAGGGTATGTGTACGTGGTGTTTCACCAGCGAGTTTTACCCAGTGGTTCCTCATTTAGAGCAATTGCTGTCCTACGTGTTTGTATGAGTTTCTGTAGTTGTGCTTTGGCCCAGGGAAGTCAATAACGTTAAGGTCATCGAGGTCTATACCGGGTGGGTATAGGCGTGGGAGTAGGTAACACTTTGATTTGTGTTTCTTCAATCTCCTGTAGTGGGTGTAGATATTTGTGTGCACTACCTAAGTGGATGTACTTTTTCAGTCTAATTGCGGAAGAGGTTATGTTTTCTACAATAGCTAAGGAGCGTTTATTCTGTCTAACTCTATCTCAGATGGGAAGCACGGTTAAGTCCTTGTGTGTACACAGTCCTGGTATCACTATTACATCTTGTTCTGGCAATGCGCCTGGGATACATGTGTAAACTACCTTGTATTCCCCTGGTCTGGTGGTCTCCTTCGTAGTTGTATGTATCTTTGTTCTGACGTATTGTGGGAAGGTGTTTTTGGGGAATGGTTGTTCTGCTTCCCTTGGTGTTTCGTAATCATGTGATGTTGATCTCATGGGGGAGGGTTGCAGTGTCAGTGTTGACATCCCGGGATCTTGCGTCAGTATTCTGTGTTCCAGTGTATCTGGGATGTGCCTGTGTAGGGGTTCCACTGGGTCACGGGAGTGTGATGTAATGGGGTGGCTGAGTTTCAAGGCATGTGCTGTAAAGGGTATGGTGGTTACCACATCTAGAAAGCCGGGATCGGCAAGGCGTGGATTAGGTCATATCCTATTTGTAGCTTTACATCCTTAGGCAAGATATTTATATTACGTGTTGTTAGGAAATTTAAACATAAGATCCCATTACATCTTAAGGGTCCACTCTTCCACGACGTGAAAGATGTAAATTGAGAAATTAAAGGGCCTATGCTTAATGATAAGTCGATAGCGGATGTTAAACCAAGGGAATAACCACCTAGCATTGATCCCCTAAGAGAAGGTCAGAATTTTTTATATGTATTTTTCAGATGTCTGTATAGATGCTGTGTTATCAGGTTAATCATCGTGCCTGTGTCAATCAAGAAGTTTGTTTGTATGTTCCTGATCATACCTTGGCATGTTAATAGCTTTGTTTCTGTGGTTTGATTAATTGGGGGGGGGGTCTTATGGTGCGAGGTTTTCTTGTATTCCCACGAAGGGCGAGTTTGTGTCCGTGTGGATTGCCTTGTGCTTGGGATTATCTTTGGTGCTGGGCTAAGTTCTGTGTATAGGAGAACTGCGCAAGGCACTCGCTATCTGAATTTTTATATGAATTATGATATGTGTAGTATTTAGATTGTTTGGGGGGCAGTTGAGGATGCATGAGAACTTTGTTGGAGGCATTCACTGTTGGAATTGGTATGTGTGTTGTGGTATGTGCACTATTTGGACTTGGAGATGCATAGGGGATGCATGGGGATTTTATTTATTTTATTTTTTGAGGCATTCGTTGTCTGAATGGGAGTAGGAATCATGGTATGTGCAGTACTTGTCATGTAGCATCTTCCTTTATTTATTTTGACTTATGCAGTCCTTGTCTGAGTAAGATATTGTGTTGTGGAAGGATCAGAATGTTGGTTGTTGTGATCTGAAGCGACATGTGACATTTGTGTTGTGAGAATATTTAAGATATATGAGGCACCAGAATTTCTATTTATTTTCTATTTATTTATTTTTATTATTATTACTATTTTTTTTTTTTTTTTAAGTTCTACTAGATTGGGCATTAGGATTTGAAAAAGTTGAGTAGTGAGATGCCTGTTTGAGTGTTGAGACTGGTGTTGTTTATCTTGGCTGGATGTGTTTGGCTAAATTTATTGACACCGTATTTCTGAACGATATCTAAAACATAGGGGTATGATGTGGTGTCTTTAGCATCCAGGTCATGTTTTAGGGCTTCTTGCTCACATCTGTGGTGTAATGCCATGAAGTACATGGTTATTTTGAGGAATTGAACTATGTTATCGTTGTTTATCTATTTAACGTAATCGGAATCTGTCTTGACCCTGGAAAAGGCGTTTGTCAAAGAGAATCTCACCACTTGAGGGACTTCGTCTACCTGCGCGGCGAAAAAGTGAAACAAGAGTGAGTAGGGGGGAACATGTATTCCAAAAATTTAAAAAGTCAATGGATGTTGTCAGTAGGCTTGTCTGAGAATATGTGTCTAAGTTCATTGCAGTAGTCATTGTATGACACGCCTTGTGAAAGTTTGGAATTTAAAAGGAGTGATAGGCTTTTATATTCATCACCCGGGTTCAAGTGTTGTTGTACAGTAATTATCTCATATATGTCATCCCTTATATCAAGGTTGGTGAAGTAGACTTCACAAGCATCTAAAGACTCATGTATTGTGATATCGCTGGGTTTTGCAAAAGTGGGTACGTTAGTGGGACAATGTAGAGAGGGTATAGTGGTTATGAATTGGGGATTAGCATTAGAAATGTTATTTTGTAGAACTGATGCCTGACCTTGATTGGCATGAGGGGGGATAGTGGGAGAAACTGATACCTAACCTCAATTGGCTTAAGGGGGTTAGTGGGGGAAACTGATAACTGACTTTGATTTGCGTGAGGGGGATAGAGGAGGAAACTGATGCCTGACCTTGATCACCATTAGAAGAATTAGGTGAGGGGTTAGACATATTTGCAGAATGCGGGATAAGGTAGTCGTCTACAGAAGACGTAAGTTTACCTGTTTATGATTCGCAATCCCAGCGTTTGTTTGGCACTGAGTTGAGTAATGGGACAGATGTAGGTAGAAAAATCAATACAAACAAAAAATAATTCGAGGCAAATTGCATATGGGTAAAAAATAAATATACCAAACAATAATTTGATATATATATAGTTTTTATCTACGACACTAAGTACCTTTAAAAAGTATGTATAGGTACGAAAGTAATCACTGGCATTTACCATCCACGAGGAAACATCTTGTATGGTCCGCGGGGTGGACGCGCAGCACTCCAATTGGGTTGCAATCAGCTGATCGCCGATGGGTAGATGGTGAGGGAGGAATTGGTGATTCCTCTGTTCCTTGGGATGTCAGTATGGTGATGGTTATGGGGTGTACCCGTGTCCAAGTGTGAAGGTAGGAGCACTGCTTTAAAAGGTGGTACAGAATTTGATATGTGGCAATTGAGTACATAGGTATTTTCAGTAGGAAATCGGGATTGTTCGTGAGTTAGAAATTGGTGAGGAAAGGAATAGAGAGGGAGGGGATGACCGCCGTTCTCAGTGGGGAATAGGTGGCGGGGCTAAGTGGGAATAGTCTTGAATAAATGATTAATCTAGCACTCACACATAGGTAGGAAGTGAGGGATACGGTTGATGTCAAAAATTAAACTGAATACTGGGACAGAGAAAGATTATACTTGGCTGTGTCTCTCGGAATAGATGACCTTAGTTCATTTGCGAGCTTGAATCGGGTCCCTGGTGGAGAGGGGGTGAGTTGTAAAGGTTATCCAGCCTGTAGATTCCAGTCGTAGTTGGATCTGGCTAGAAGGGGAATGAGGAGCAGGTGTGTTGTCTCCGGGCACTGGGAGCTTGTTTTGCCAAACGCTTGAGTCAGCAAATATGTGGTGTAGTCTGTGGTCTTGAGGAGAGCCGCAGATACTGTTGATGTTGGGAACTATGGTTGCACGGTATTGTGCGCGGAAGCGGATGTGAGTGTTCGTAGGATTGGATGATGTCTTGAGCGCTCGCAAGAAATGTAACACATCTTCTTGGGAGAAGATTATCTTCGATCACTATAGGTGAGTCGGCAAATTCGTGGTACCATTCGAGTGAGAAGGGAAGGCTCTAATGAATCACTTCGGAAGACGTGGTAACGCATTTAGCTGCCACCATCTTCGTATGTACCCTGGGTTAGGGGGGTTCATCTCACGACAATGAAATTCCTTGTTTCTTTAGTATCTCTTCTATCCATTGATCGTAATAGCTCACAGCTCCTTTCCGAAGGCTTACTCTCTCCCAAATTGATGATCCACGGACCGGCCTGAGCGTCCCAGGTCAAACTACTAACCAGGCATTTTTAATTACATTGGAGACAAGAATCATTTGACCTGTTATTTGTTATACATTGCATCAACA
>NC_134789.1:26650623-26673123 GCF_046742065.1 Oratosquilla oratoria
TTCTCCAATATATAATAGTATATATCCTTTTATATAAAATGACTCGCGTCTCCCCGAAAATTTTATTATGTAACATCTTTGCTTAAGCAACTGCTTATTTGGTGTAGATTTATCTAAAAACAAACTTCAAACTACTATGGAAATGCATATCTCTTCTGTCGCTGATAATAACAAGTCATTACCGATTCATCACTTGTATTCTATACATCACTGATAACTGTGTCGGTATTGTCCCGGGCATTATATTTTTCACTTTGCTCTCCCTTTCTTATTAGCTCTGAGTCATTTCGTTTATAAATACAGCTGAAACAACTGTGATATCATAACTATTCCTATTTATATGCTTAAGGTGGCCGGGTATCACAACATAAATACACCACACAATTGCATGGACTTTTGTAATGTGCTTCTTCAATCAAAATGTCCAGTAAACCAAACTCCGGTTATGTTTATAGATGCGAGTATGTTTCCGCTAAAGGTACCACTTGACCCAGATAGTAGTTTGCTTTGAATTACTTCGTTTATAACTACATAATGTATCCCCTATACATGTATTTGAATGTTCAAGTTGATGCATTATACACACACTTATATAAATGTTCACGTTGGCCGTATATATAGCAAAATATGTGTAGATTTGTAATTATTTAAGGCTTCTTCAGGAATACTGTTCCATCTATGTGATGTGTATATCCCATATATGTAATTATTTATTATCATTTGTGATTAAATGTCATATTTCGGGTAGTACGTATGTTCGTGCTAAAACTATGGGTGACAATTTGGCTGGTTATGGCCAAAATCTATGTCACTGTAAGGTATTATTTTATTTACCCGAGCCTGTATCGTATCATACATATCTGTTACTATAAACTATTGTACTTATTCATAAGAATATTGTATTTGTATTTCCAGTGTCCATTGCACGTGCGCCTCTGTTACATAAGTCTAGTTTACGTGATAGGTTGTGATGTAGGAATATTTCTTTTGTATGTACCGCGTAAGCAGATCAAAGGCCAGGCTCAAGAGAATATAACCCCGTGTAATAATGTAGACTCGTCATGCTAGAAGAAACAAGTCCACCTTGTACCAATGAGCTGTGAGTGTGTAGCCCCGTCATGCGAGAAGCTTCGAGTCTCGCTTGTATCAACCAATGAGGTGTGAGTTGCCTTCGGGCACCGGCCCAGGGTACCCTTCCTGTCAGATTCTAATTCTGCATTAATGTTAGTACACTCTCCCCTTGGTCTCGTAGCAGTGAGCCAAACTCATTAAGACTTAGTTTTTGTAGTGCCCATTTTACAAGTGTACGTGTAATGATATAGTATTGGGGCTTAGGATTAGCTTAAGATTTTAGAACCGCTTAGTAAACTGTGAGCCCGTTTTACGTACGTTCAATCCCGTTTAAATTTTCGGACTTGAATCTTTTCGTAAGGTCGGATGCATATTGTCACGTATTGTGTTGTATTATGAACTCGTGTCATATGCCTTGTGTTATGGTACGTTGTTTTCATATTACATTCATCTTTGACGCAAATTCCTGGACAGTGGAAGAAGGTGGTAGATGAGGTGGTGTGGGTAACACGTACCTTAAGTGATTGATGAAGGGAGGGGGAAGATAGCTGCAGTTGGGGAACCGAAGTCCAGGTGATTTTTATCACATCTCGGGACCACTCGCCTTCCCTCCAAGGCAAGTGTGAGTAAATCAAAGAGGGGTGTGGGGACAACTCATAAAGATGACCGTCTTTGGGTAATGAAACCCAGAATTCCTAATGTGACTTTTAATTGATAACTTGTTCAAATATCAAATATGGTTAGTATAGTCTATAAAGGTAGGTCTAAAAGTTAATTAATGGTTCCTATCGTACTCTGTCTCCCTGCGATTCAACTAAACATCTTACAGTAACATCAAATAATTTAACTTAGCATGTAACATGGGTAGTGGGAGTGGCTTCAGGCGAGCACGGCTTCACACCTCGGATGAGGCCTTTGTTGGCGATGGGCGGGAACTGCCTGGTTAAGTTGACCTCTCCGAGCGGGCACTGAAGACGGCTGGGTAGGCGTCTCTCCGCAATTCTGCCAATGTCCCTCCGGTCTGGATGTCCCGAAAGGGGATGTATCTGCATCTGGCTTTCTTGATGAGATGATCCTGGTAGTCTACGCGATGTTGATAAGATCCTGATCACCGGTAACACGGAACTCCGTAGCACTGAGTTCATCACTAAAAAGTTTCACGTGTTCACGTGTTCACTATGCCTTGAATATTGGATGACGTTTAACCAGTTCGTAATAACGAAAGGAACTCATCGTATCCACTGTGCGAGATCGATGCACCTGAATCTTCCGAGACCGTGTAGGAGTTCCTACATGGATGGGAACCCACGCTAGACTGCCCCTGTCCTGCGACAGGTCAGGTCACGATGTCCGCTAGCCGGCTTCCGACGTTGCCAATAGTACTATGTCTCCGTCCCTAGTTGCGAAGGGTACTACGAATAATGTTCATGCGGGAGGGTGACACAGTTCCAAGTGTTCTTTGAGGTAGACACTGTTCACGAGCGGGTTAAACACAATCCTAATTATTCTAATTACCTAGCTTAAAACAAATATGTGGCAGCGCGCAGGGGCGGGGAGGGGGTGTGTTTGAGTGCTTTGTGTGAGTGCGGAGCGTTGGGCATGGCTCCGAGAACACAAATCAAAAGGGGGGGGGGGTGTTTCTAGATATTAGAAGTCTCTCCCTTCGTTAAGGCATTGAATTGGTTGTCAAAAATGACATGACAAATAAAGAGGATATCGAGGAGGAGAAAAGATGCAGCTACTAGAAGTCTTAAGGACTGGAAATTCCCCCGACTATGGGGAATGAAGGGCTGATACGGAGAGAAAACAGACGAGAAAATGGGAAGGGAGACAACGAGCTGGGTGTCACAATTTAAAAAATTGTGACACAGGTTATGAACCAAAAAAGAGGAGGGGGGGGGGCGGTCTCCCCTATGGCTTGAAGCTGGGAGATGAAGGCTGGTCATTCATCATGAGTAAAGAACCAGATTCTGGCTTGCTTTTGACCTCTTCGTTTCGGTTGAGGGCTTCGAGTGCCGGAGTCTCAGTGGTGACCGTTTCTTCAACATGGATGCTGTTGATTGCAATAGTTTCAATAGGGGGGTGGAGGGTGTGATCCTGACTCCAGGGGGGCAGTTTGCCCCATACTACAGAACCTGCAGGGGTGACGAAAAGTTCGACATCCATGAAACGCGTGACGCGTTTAAAGACTAATGATATGTGGTCACTGCCTAATATAATGGTGACATTGGAAGCTTGGTCCGATGGAGCTTCATTTGCGATAGGGATGCCTTGCGACTTGAGAACCTGCACTGTACGTTGGTAACCGGGCATAGAGACGTCTTTACTCACTGAAGGGTGCACGACCGCCTCGATGAGATGTTTCTCAGTGCCCAAGTGCAGGTTGAATTCAACGATGTCGAATCTCTGAGGTAGTTCAGTCTTGTTGAAGGAATCAAGGCGGCAAAGCACGGTTCCCTTTGGTTTGAGGTCAAGTTGGTCCACGACGGAAGGGTGAACAAACGTCCGTTGAGCTCCGCTGTCAGCGAGTACTTGTGAGATACATTTCTTGCGATCTTTAGTGAGGTGTCCGGTGAAAATAGGCAGAGCGACAGTGCTCGGTACTGCTCGTGGGATGAGGGCTGGGTCGGCGTTCTCAGTTGCGTTGTCAGGAGTTGTCGTAGGTTGTGACTCGTCTTCTGTGGGGACCGAAACAGTGGTTCCAGGATCAAATGGTGTTATGTGAGGACCTCGAGCGTCATTATCAATTTGTGTAGTCCCAACGATGATCGGGACTGCTTCCGGTTCTGGATGTGAAATGTCATCTGGTGCCGTGGAAGCGCGGACTGAAGTTCCTAAGATGGGAGCCGAGTGTAATGAAGAGGGGGTGGAGGTGGTTTCCGGAGCGTGGCCTACTGGGGGCGTGGCACAGGAGCCGTCATGTTGAGAGCTGACAGCCGTGGATGAAGTAGAAGCATAGGTGGCATCTTGAGTAATTTCTATGAGGACTGGTACTGGTTCCGGGTCCTGATATAAGGTGGCATCTGGTGCCGTGCAAGTGCGGATTGCAGCTTGCGGGACGGGAGCCGCGTGCATTGAAGAGGGGGTGCAGGCGACTTCCGGGGCGTGGCCTTTTGGGGGCGTGGCACAGGAGCTGTCATGTTGAGAGCTGACAGCCGTGGATGAAGTAGAAGCATAGGTGGCATCTTGAGTAATTTCTATGAGGACTGGTACTGGTTCCGGGTCCTGATATAAGGTGGCATCTGGTGCCGTGTAAGTGCGGATTGCAGCTTGCGGGACGGGAGCCGCGTGCATTGAAGAGGGGGTGCAGGCGACTTCCGGGGCGTGGCCTTTTGGGGGCGTGGCACAGGAGCTGTCATGTTGAGAGCTGACAGCCGTGGATGAAGTAGAAGCATAGGTGGCATCTTGAGTAATTTCTATGAGGACTGGTACTGGTTCCGGGTCCTGATATAAGGTGGCATCTGGTGCCGTGTAAGTGCAGATTGCAGCTTGCGGGACGGGAGCCGCGTGCATTGAAGAGGGGGTGCAGGCGACTTCCGGGGCGTGGCCTTTTGGGGGTGTGGCACAGGAGCTGTCGAGGCGAGCGCTAGTAGACGTTGTTGTGGTGGGAGCAGAGGTGCTCTGAGAGCTTGGAGTGTCAGTGGCAACTTGTGCCTTCTCAATGACGAGGACTGGTGCTGTTTCCGGTTCCTGATGCAAGGGGATGTCAGGTACAGCGGAAGTTTGAACCGACGTCGTGATGGGGATTGTGGTCGTCAGAGGGTGCTCAAGCACTGCTTCAGTGGGTGCTGAAGAGGGTTCCAAGACGGTTGGAGTTATTAGGATGGGAGCCATGTATATTGAAGAAGGAGCACTGGTGGATGCAGGGGCGTGGGTTATCTCTGGCGGTGCTCTGAGGGCGTCGTGGGAGCTGGTAGAAGTTGATGGGGTAGAGGTACCATCTTGTATAGCTTTCGTGCCAGGCGGTGCTGGTTGTAACGGGGGATAGTAGGGGGACTGGTGAGGAGGGGGGTAGGCCCCCGGATACTGATAGAAGGGGGGGTAATACGGATGGTATCCTGAAGCATGCGGGTAACCAGCAGGAGGTTGTGATGAAGCCGCGCTGTAGGGGGGAGTGGGGGCGTGGCTTGACTGAGACTGGCTCCAGAGGTGAGAAGGAGCTGCATTCGGCGTAGAAGAAGTGAAGATGCCATTGCTGGTTAGGTTGATGGCTTGAGGGCACAGTGGCGCTTTATGGCGACCGCCACATTTCATACAGCCTGCTTGGAAGTCGCAGCGGTTCGTCAGATGCCTGTTGGAGTAGCAGATGGTACACTTGTTTAGTGTTAAAAGCCTGTTGGTGCGTGCGGAGATATCCGGGTATGTTGTACAGTGTGACGGCCTATGTGGGCAGTCGCAAAACAGACAGTTGGCGCGTGGCTGTGCTTCATTGGGGACCGCAGGTACTGGTTGTGGGGGCGTGGGTGCTGGCCGTCCCGTGGTGTGCCTCGACGTACGACCTTGAGTCCTCGGAGGCGTCCCCGCGGTCGTTGTTGGCGGTCGAAATGGGCGCGTTGAGGGTTGAGCGGGAGCAGGTGTAGGGGTCGCTGTGGCAAATGGGTGTACCAACACCGGGGTATGGAGTCGACTGCCCGTGATGGCACCCGAGTAAACTTTGAGTGCTGATTGAAGCTCTGGTGCACTTAGTTCAGAAGTGCCTTTGAACAGGTATATTGATGAAAGAACCTGTCGGGGTAGTTTCGGCACTAGGACATCCTCTACAAATTCATCGGAGAGGGCTTGTCCTACTGCGTTCCTGTACCTTTCGCCCAACTCATCCCAATCGGCGAGGAACCTCGACAAGTCCTCACATTCGTCCGTAGGTGCGGGAATGGCGACGAGGCGTTCCTTCAGACTTCTTCGTACTGCCAAGGGCTTGTCATAGGCATCATGCAGCCGTCGGATGGTGTGTTCATACGCGGTGTTGTTGAACACGGGGTATCCAACGAGACGCTTGGCACGCCCCGTTAGAGAGCGCATGAGAGCGCTGAACTTTTCTCCCTCTGTGTACCTATTGCTTTCGTGAACATTTGTCTTGAAAATGCTCCACCAGCTGGAGAACATTTCCAGATCCCCATCGAAAGAGGGGGTATGATTTTCTTCCCTTATGTATGTGACCAGTGGGCTTTGATTAAGCTGGCTGTTTGACGCTTGAACGGCGGTATTTGCGCCGTTCACTCGCGCATCTGCTCGGACTTTTAGGTTTAATAGTACCTTCTTGTGGGGTCTTAGTTCCTGTTTCAGTTTTGTGAGCCGATCCTCGTGAGGATGGCGTGCCCACGCGGGCTCCAATAACCGCCATGTTTGGTGATGGTCTTGACCTTCTTGAAGAATTTCCGTAGCCGCACTGGGACTCAGGTTCTCAACGTTGATAGCCCCGTAGGCTTCAGAATATTCCGTGACAGCGTCAAGGAAATTCTGCGTGATGGCAATGAGCTCGGTCAGTGTTGCGTTCGTAATTGCGTCTTCGTTAGGGCTGTAATAAGACATGGTGGCCGCCGTCTGAGTATGCTTGCGGTCACTGAATCATAAGCCGAGAGGGGGGGGTGTCCGCTCTCCCTCTAAAGAACGATGCAGAGTCGAGCGAAAGAATCGCACGACGAAAATGGAGAATCGAAGGGGGTGACTATAGAAGATTGTGCTGTCATACGAGCTGGTCTGACAAAGGAGGGGGGAGGGAGGAAACTCGCGTGAAACCGCGAAAGTTTAAAAATAAGGCCGCTTGAATCCGGGCCGATGCGAGCCGTTAGCGTCAGGTCATCCGTAACGGTAACGGCTAGGCTTAACACAAGGACGTGGTGGCGGATGGCGCCAAAAGGGGGGGTATTTGCGCCGCTTTGGAAGGCTGGGCCGAGCCGAAACTAAATTAAGCCGAAAATGGCTGAACTTAAAATTACGATGTGCGGCTGAGGATGCCGCTGAATGAAGAGGCCGGGCTGAATTACCCGTGTAAAAGGGACCAGTGTAATTTCAGCACAATCTAATTCTACTTAAGGGGCGAAATGTTGCACAAGAGAAAGGTAAAAGTAGGAATGGTAAATTAATGTGACATAAAATTACTATATCATGGTTGACCTAGTGCGTGCCTTAACGAGCAGGAGTGACTCCTGTACAGTGCATTGAGTTGCTAACCTATGCGCAGGGAAACATGTTGTGATCTACTTCATGAGTTGTCATACTGATTATTGAACTAGTGAAGTCGCATTAATTTACGAGTTCTGTACATAGGTAATGGAATGAATATCCGGTTCGAAGGACCACTAGCGAGCACGTGACGCAAATTCCTGGACAGTGGAAGAAGGTGGTAGATGAGGTGGTGTGGGTAACACGTACCTTAAGTGATTGATGAAGGGAGGGGGAAGATAGCTGCAGTTGGGGAACCGAAGTCCAGGTGATTTTTATCACATCTCGGGACCACTAGCCTTCCCTCCAAGGCAAGTGTGAGTAAATCAAAGAGGGGTGTGGGGACAACTCATAAAGATGACCGTCTTTGGGTAATGAAACCCAGAATTCCTAATGTGACTTTTAATTGATAACTTGTTCAAATATCAAATATGGTTAGTATAGTCTATAAAGGTAGGTCTAAAAGTTAATTAATGGTTCCTATCGTACTCTGTCTCCCTGCGATTCAACTAAACATCTTACAGTAACATCAAATAATTTAACTTAGCATGTAACATGGGTAGTGGGAGTGGCTTCAGGCGAGCACGGCTTCACACCTCGGATGAGGCCTTTGTTGGCGATGGGCGGGAACTGCCTGGTTAAGTTGACCTCTCCGAGCGGGCACTGAAGACGGCTGGGTAGGCGTCTCTCCGCAATTCTGCCAATGTCCCTCCGGTCTGGATGTCCCGAAAGGGGATGTATCTGCATCTGGCTTTCTTGATGAGATAATCCTGGTAGTCTACGCGATGTTGATAAGATCCTGATCACCGGTAACACGGAACTCCGTAGCACTGAGTTCATCACTAAAAAGTTTCACGTGTTCACGTGTTCACTATGCCTTGAATATTGGATGACGTTTAACCAGTTCGTAATAACGAAAGGAACTCATCGTATCCACTGTGCGAGATCGATGCACCTGAATCTTCCGAGACCGTGTAGGAGTTCCTACATGGATGGGAACCCACGCTAGACTGCCCCTGTCCTGCGACAGGTCAGGTCACGATGTCCGCTAGCCGGCTTCCGACGTTGCCAATAGTACTATGTCTCCGTCCCTAGTTGCGAAGGGTACTACGAATAATGTTCATGCGGGAGGGTGACACAGTTCCAAGTGTTCTTTGAGGTAGACACTGTTCACGAGCGGGTTAAACACAATCCTAATTATTCTAATTACCTAGCTTAAAACAAATATGTGGCAGCGCGCAGGGGCGGGGAGGGGGTGTGTTTGAGTGCTTTGTGTGAGTGCGGAGCGTTGGGCATGGCTCCGAGAACACAAATCAAAAGGGGGGGTGTGTGTGTTTCTAGATATTAGAAGTCTCTCCCTTCGTTAAGGCATTGAATTGGTTGTCAAAAATGACATGACAAATAAAGAGGATATCGAGGAGGAGAAAAGATGCAGCTACTAGAAGTCTTAAGGACTGGAAATTCCCCCGACTATGGGGAATGAAGGGCTGATACGGAGAGAAAACAGACGAGAAAATGGGAAGGGAGACAACGAGCTGGGTGTCACAATTTAAAAAATTGTGACAATCTTGTGTTATTTTTCATGTGATTTCTAAACATACATTTAATTATATTTCTTTAAAGTTAAGTTTAAGAAAATTTCATTTTCCCTGTGTCATCGCGGTGCGGCGACCTTAATCCGTTTTCTTGTTTGACTGAACTCGTTAATAATAGGGTCAAAGGTTTTGTTACATAGAAGTAGTCTACTGTATTTTCTTTATGTTACGAGCCCCTGAACTTAGCAAAGCCGGTGGACATTGCGGTATTCTAGAGGGGTTTGTAACAATACCTAAAAGAGTATAAATGTTGTTGCTTATATGGTTGTAGTTTACCAGAATTGTATTCTTATAGATGTGCCATTGTTGTGCGTTAAAGAATACTGTAGTTACATTTCCTAAAGTGAGTATTCCGCTTGATCCAGACAGTATTTCAGACTGAAATGTTTCGTTTATGAATACAGGACCAATATAGTTGTTTTCGATATGTAGGTACACGCATTTCAATGTTCAAAGTTATTTTCTTATGACTACGTGATCTCTAACAAATATACAACAAAACATGCGTGGACATCTGTACTCATCTGAGGCTTTTGCCGTATTGCATTTTAAACTCACGGGAATGGAATAAACACTGTCTCGTCTATATATGCTTTCTAATGTAATGTACATCATCACAACTAGCTACAGACCTAGACTGGAAGCGAAAAATTCCTGGCCAGTAGTAAAGTCCTCGTAGCTGCAAACGATCACATGAGTTCTGTTGTTATCTATGCTTTCATGCTTGGTTTTCTTAACTTTATGGTAAAGAAAACCTAGCATGAAATATTTTCCGTTATCAGGTAATAAGAGATGAATTGTTTGTGTGTGTGTGGAAGGGGGGGTTGTGTGTGCGCTTGTGTTTGTGTGTGTGAGCGTATATATATTTATATATAATAATATATATATATATATATATATATATATATATATATATATATATATTTGTGTGTGTGTGTGTGTGTGTGTGTGTGTGTGTGTGTGTGTGTGTGTGTGTCTGAGTCTGAGTCTGAGTCTGTGTGTGTCTGTGTCTGGTTTTGTGTGTGTGTGTGTGTGAGTGATTCACCTTGGTCTTTGGATCACGTGTTGGTCGTGATCGACAGCTATTTCCCTCCTGGAATCTTGTGGTTTGATTGAAGTTCGATCTCTTGGTTGGGAGTCTTGTTTGATATTGGATTGGAATCTTGATACGGTGCCGTGTAGAGTTGACAGGTTCTATTCTGACAGAGGTCTCTCTGTAGACATCTGTCGTATGATTGGTAGCGTACTGCCACCAGGTGGTTTAAAATCGAATGCCTTCGATTTCACCACCGATTCTAAGATTGGTGCAACTGTAGATCAAAGCTGCGATCTTAGAATTCAGACTGTCATCTCGGAAGGGAGTGGTTAGTGGAGGGGTAGTGTGTAGACGTGTTGCTTGCTTGAAAAGCTTGCTGACGAAGCGATGTCTGCTTCGTAGACAGTGATCTTGATCTTCCGAGCTGTAGGCGTGGCTGGTTGGCGTGTATGTTGCTTGGAGCTGAATAGAATCAAGTGGCTCGATTCCTTTATTCTGGGAGCTTGAGATCTATGGGTAGTGCTTTGACCTTACACGCACACACACACCCAACTCCCCGCCCACGAGAGTTAGAGACTCGAAGCGCAGCGATACTAAAATTATTTTCAGCCCTGAGCAGGATTCGAACCCGGACCGCCGTAGTGACAGTCTGGGACTCTACCAACCGAGTCGCGCGCGCGCGCGTGTGTGTATGTGTGTGTGTGTGTGTTTATTTACCTAGTTATATTTTGCGGGAAGGGGACCTACGTTCGTGGTGTCCTGTCTTTGTATCTCGCAGTGTCTAGTTTGTTCTTAAACTCATGACGGGTTTTTGCGTACACTATTTCATTGTCCAGTTTGTTCAAAGTGTCCAGCACTCCATTGTGTGTGTGTGTGTGTGTGTGTGTGTGTGTGTGTGTGTGTGTGTGTGTGTGTGTGTGTGTGTGTGTGTGTGTGTGTGTGTGTGTGTGTGTGTGTGTGTGTGTGTGTGTGTGTGTGTGTGTGTGTGTGTGTGTGTGTAAGAGGCTAGTAAAGATATATTGGTAGAAAGAGTGGTAGATGGTGAGGGCTTTTAATTTTTATGAATTGGGTGTTTGGTAAAGAACAGTTCGCAAGCCAGCAGTTGTATAAGTTCGCTCTCCGCTTGGAGTAATGAAAATGGCCGGGGGCCTGATACTTTTTGCTGACATGTAAACTGAGCAAGTTATGCAGAGATTCGAGACAGCTTAAGTAAACAATATTGCATATAGACTTGTAACAACGAATCTGATTGGAAAAAGGGTGGCGGAGGAGAGATTTCAATTGATTCACGATCGTAAGATCATGCCCTTAGGGATGATCTTAGATATAGATTTAAAAGATTATTGGACCAAAGAAATCCTGACCTCACTGCAGAACTTGGCTGGGGCGTAATGATGCATGTTTTCACGGGATTTAGTAATTGTAACTAGAAAAGCACGCAGTATAGCTGGTATTGAAGAAAGAAAAAATAACTGTAAACATTTCATTCCCCCTATACAGAAAATATAATGAAGTGGGAAGTGGAAGCCTGACAGTGCAAAAAATACTGGGTAAAAATAACCTACAGAATTTGAATAAGTCGGTTCATCGGAGGCATGGGCCCTGCCGACTAAAAGGGTGAATGACAAAAAAAAAAAAAAAAAAAAAAAAAAATTGAAAGACAGAGGTGAAAATCGAAAAGTGAGAGAGGTAATAAACAAAAGTAAGTGCGCGAAAATTGCGGCTTAGAGTAGTGGTAGCGGAGTGATTCAAATGCGCGCCTCCGAAGAGACTGGTGTATCAAACTACAAGCAACTACAGGACCAAGCAGTGCACTCAGCCATGCAGTGCACACAACTACACAGTGCACGCAGATACACAGTGCACGCAACCACGCAGTGCATACAGCCACGCAGTGCATGCTGACTACGAGGGGACGAACTACAAGCAACAGTGCACGTTGGTACGAGGATTCGACTACGAGGAGTGAACGAAGGGGAGACAAGACGAGGTTGATGTAAGTGTGAGGGCGAGCCGTACGTGTGAGGACGACTACAAAGGAAGCAGTCGATTCAAATCAACATTGATAACTGAAGGTATGGCCACGGGGGTGTTACGTCATGAAATTATTACCTCACAAACATTCCAAAGTTTTCATGGGAAGAAAACACGATAGAGATAAACCGGTTTTTAGGTTTAATAGATATCCTAATAGTAACAAAAAATATCAGATAATAAAAAGAAACTAGGAATCTTAAAATAAAATGTAGATCCTGAGAAAAATGGGGCTAGGCTTATAATAAATTTTCAGCAAATGAAAGATTAAACCAAATACGAAGGTTATAAAAATATATTTTCTAAAAATTCTAAGCCATTGTGTGATCAGGACCCCATCAGGTCTTTGGTTAGAATGATAAAGAAAGAAAAACAGGTGTAAGTAACACAGAATATTTAGCAAAATCAGACAGATGGTCTAAGAACATGATTTCCATGTTGAAGGGTTCACATTGGACAGAAAGATCTAGTGACGAGATAAAAGATTCTCAAGTTACTAATTTAATAGTATTTGCACTATTGGTACATAATACATATCAAATCAAAGTGTGAGCAGGATCCTATCAGGTCTCTGGTTAGAATTATAAAGAAAATAAGAATAAGTGAAAGTAACACAGAATATTATCAAAATTAGGCAGATAGTCTAAGAACATGATTTATATGTTGAAGGATTCAGATTGGACAGAAATATCTAGTGATGAGATAACTGTCAAAAAAATTGTATGAATATCTAAAGCGAAATATGGACTTAGGGGAGATAGATTACCTTTTAAAAGGTTATTGTGATTATAAAACAATTATTCCATATATTATGACAAGAATGCAACTCTTAGAGTGATTACAGAAGCAGAGGATCTGAACATAGATTTAGAGGCACTTCAAGGAATGCTAGAAACGAATGATATAATTGTAATACCTGTGGGCACGAGTGTTATTGTGAGACTATTTGTAGGAACTACAAATATGAGGGTCATTATATGTATGATTGTAGAAACCCACTTTTCTGTTTGTATCACCAGAGAAAACGACATAGAACACAGAATTGTAAAGCAATACAATTTTTTTTATTCGCCCAGAAACAAGAGGAAAACCCCCAGACACAAAATAGAATGACACTACAGAGCTAACCATAGATATACAAATAGACAGTATTGTGTTAGGCACAAAAGTGATATAAATGTGAAAAAACACCAACATCAAAGACAATTGTAAATTGACTTTAACAGACCAGTGCTTCAACTTGTACTCCCTACGATTCTCTTTCCAGAATTTCTATAGCTTATGCACGATTCCCCCATTGCTGCATACCCCGACAAGGACAAATGCGTTACACAAGGCAAATGATATTATTTCTGGTTAACCTTGAGGAAGAATATACAAGCCTACATTGACGCTTGTCACCCTTGCTTGATTCACAAAGGTCATACCAGTGGTCATGTTCCAATTCTAACTTACCCTACCCCTTTGAAAACAATTGACACAGTCACGGTTGATCTTCTTAAGTTACCACTTACACATAGTAAAAACCAATACCTATTTTGTTTGTGTGTGGGGACAATTTTTCACGATTCTGTATTCTTTCTCCCCTGTCAGACAAGACGCAACACGTAGCAAAGACACTTATTGACAAATTCATATGCCCTTTACTACACCCAAAACTCTGATTTCTGAAATCGGGACTGAATTCAACATTTGTAATTACTTTCAAATCAAGAAATGCAACACTACTGCTTATCACCCTAGTTCAAATAACTTAGTTGAATGCCAGAATAGAAATATTCTCAATATTCTTAGACATCTTGCTTCTGATCTTCACCCTTCTTGGGATGAAAATGTCCCCATCGTTCAAGCTTGTATAAATAGTTACATTAACAGGTCAATCGAATCTCCTCATTTTGTCCTCTGGCTCAGACAAAAAATACCCATATGATCTTATTCTTTCAGAATTACCTCCCATTTATAATTCCAATGCTTATATCAAGGTCAAAGTAGCAAATTTCAATAATCTTTTTAAAAGAATACATAATACTCTTCATTTAACTTAGGACGAAATGGTCCGTTTGCATAACAAGTCAGCCAGAGCTTGTACCTTTGAAATTGGAGACATTATTTACACTCAATCACACCCCTAACTCGAAGCTCTCCCCTAAATTATCTGGACCTTATCGTATCATTAGACATGAGTCAAACATCAAAGTTAAAGCGCTCATGCGTGCCTTTGACATGGCTACCTCCCTTGTAAAGGTGAAAAAGGTCTTGAAATATAGGTAGACAAAGGAAGAGCATGCCGACAAAAGACCTTTTGGTCCATAATTACGGTTGGATGCACAATATAAATAAATGAATATATAAATCGATAAAAAAGAGTAAAATAAATATAATAAATAAACAGATGATTGTAATGTAATAAAACAGACAAATGATGTTTATAATAAATAGTAAAAAAATTAATAAGAATTAAATTATAACAAATATATATATCAAATAAGGTCAAATGAGAGGAATTACAGCACATTGCCAAGGTGTTTATCGAAATGAATTTTAAAACTTCGAACTGTAGGAAGATTATTCTATTCATTTACTGTGTAATTGTGTACTTGTAGCATTGTACACTTGTTGTATATTGTCCATATGTATGATCAAATCCGGAAATACATGCTTTCCCTCTTATATAATTGTAAAACGTTACATATCTATTTTGTAATTGTCATTGTATTATCTGGTTATATTTTCGTGCGCATTTTTGTAGGGAGATCCAAGGCGAATTCTGTATGCTTTGCCACGCTAACGCCAGCTAGGTGTCCCCAAGCGAGCTAGTCTTGGTCTCGTCTTCAACATGAGCGCATGTATTGTATTTATAGTACTATACAGTTACTAATTCATTCATACTCAGTAATTCATTGGCCACTCCTATTACACAAAATAGCGGCAGCGCCTAAGAACATTTGTTTTTGTATAAAACAATTAGCTTTTGACGTTGAAAGTGCTATAAACAAACGCTACTTTTGAACTTTGAGGTATTGTGAGTTTTGGCGAGCGCGTGTGGTTTTCTCTCCCCTCTCTTTTCCCTTTTCCAGCCAGGTGATTATTAATAGGGCCATTGGAACAAGTCATACCAGTGACTTTTGATATTTTTGTGAAATAGTACTCAGGAATAGTACTCTACTTGTGGTCTCCAGCTTAGCATATGCTGCTTGAACTTTTATATGTATCATCGTCAGCTGCGTTCATCAAAGAATTGCCTATTGTTCCTGGGTGTATCAGCTTTAATTTGGAGCCCGTATAGAGAAGAATTATTGAACAAAATTATATCTAAAACATATCCGTATCGGCCAGTGACTTTTGCTTCCTTTTCAATGACATTTGCCATTTATGCTCAGGCTTATACATATTCTATTGTTTATGGATACAATGCCATATTGTTTTATTGTGGTTCTAGTGAAATAATTAATGTATAATTCATTTTTATAATCAGGCATGTTGCTTATGTTAGTGTTAGCCATATTTGTTGCTTATGCCATTTGGTGTCCATATTTGTGACGTCATATTAAGCCATTTTGCCTAATATTTTTAATAGTTATCCTTTTTTTGTATCGTTTTCCTTTAATTGTGGATCATAAAGAATTGTATTATTTACGTTATTTCAGGCAATCAAATTTTCCGAGTCGAGGAGTGAATTTTATGCAATCGTCATTATTATTGCATGTATTTTTTTTTGTTATCATGCTATTAAGAAGTGGTTTCCTGTTATCTTGCCTCACTTCAACTATGTCTAAACCCAAAAAGACATTTTTTTCTTAGTCCCTAAACTCATCTGAGACAATGGCTCATACTTTCACATTATTACATCAGGATCCATCTGTTGTTAAGTTTTCTGGTCAGAATATCAAGTGTAAAGCTGCTGATTTTATTCACCAGTGCGAGGATAGTATTGTGAATACAAATGTTTCAAATGGGCCTGAGAAAATTTCATGCATGCGGTCACAACATGTACCTAATTTATTGCCAGCTGAGATTTTGTCAACCTCGTGTCTTGACCGCAAGACTGAACTATAATTATGATTTTTTTTTTTTTTTAATTGGCTGATGTACTTACATCTCGACTGGGCACTCTTAACTATATGCGTGATCAGGCCCAGGCCAGCAAGATAGATGTCGAAGCCTTAGATTCTCTATCCCATTCAAAGATGGTAAATAAAGATACTATCACTTTGGATAGGTTCCGCCCCATTTTGGAATTTCTTTCTAGAGTACAACCTCAGGATATACTTAGGTACTGTCATATTCATGGTCAATGTAAATATTCGACTAATCAGTGTTTAAAGGTTTTTGAGGCTTAGGGCTGAAACCTCTCATCATCCTAGACAACTTCAGTCCCATTTTTACCAATGCCCGTTTCACAAACCAAAGGATTGACCAGTAATGTTTGGTCTCAGATCATTCCTTTGATAGCTGCTGCGTTTTCTGAATTACTCGACATCCAATTTCTTACGGAGAACACACCTATCTCTGTCACCGTAGGTACTCGTGCAGAGTGTAGTCTCATAGGTAGAAAGGCTTATTATGCTCTCCGGGATTTGTACAATCTCCTTTTATCACTTTGTTTTTGTAATAGTTTGCATTCTAACCAAAGTTCTCCCTTGCCTATTCTTGGGTCTGTTTACATTCCCTTACAGTTTTCCTCACATGCTACCATTTTCCATGTTACTTTTGCTGTTCTTTGCTCTTATGTGCAATTGTCTCTATGGCACTGATGCTCTTACAGCGCGTGGCATAGATATATCTCATAGGCGCTGTGTATTGACTTTCCATAGTTATTTTATTCCTGCAACGGATAAGCCATTTTCCATTTGTAGCTCCCCCTCTGTCCATGAACAGACCGTACAGTTGCCTTTAAAGATTTCTAATAGTTTTAAATCTACTATTCTTTCAAGTGCTGCTGTTTTTGTAGGCAAGCATCACATTGGACCTTCAAGTTCAATTCGAATTCCGGTGCGCATTTCAGGTGCTCCAATTGGGTCTAATGTTTTACTTCAACCTGCCTCTCTTTGTGTTCGTCGTCTGGCATTGGAAAAGACTCTCCACTATTCGTGAGGATCATGTTACTAGGGCTATGGTAACCAATGTCATGGGTGTTCCTATCGCCCTCTCTCCTGGTAGTCACTTAGGCTCCTTTGAAGTAGTTGATGTTGATGCTTTTCATGATTCGCCTCTTGTCATAGCAGCTTCTGTGCTACAGTCTCCACAAGCAAGTGACACTGCTCACTTGGCCTCCAATTTTGCAATGTATGTTAGTGAGATTACTTTTCCTGAAGAGACGCCCCGTCTCATTGACCTGATAGTAAGCCACCGTCAAGCTTTGGCTTTACCTGGTGATCCATTAGGTGTGAGAGATCATGTGGTTTATAGAATTTTTCTTCAGCCAGGTGTTCGTCCTGTTTACGTTCCCTCATACGGATTACCTCACTCTCGTCGGCTTATTGTACTATCCTTGTTTGATGACTTGTTACCTGAAGGTGTTGGACAAGAGTCTCACTCAGAGTGGAACTCGCCGTTTCTCCTGGTGCACAAGAAAGGATTTATTTTTCGTCCTGTTATTGATTATAGACGAGTTAACGAGGTCACTATTCCAAACCATTACCTTTTGCTTGTATCAAGTGACCTTTTCCAGTCCACTGGAACTGGTAATACGGTGTTAATCAACTTAGACTTAGAGATGGGCTTTTGGCAGATTCTCTTGACATACCAGCGCTTAATTAACTCCATTTTTCATGCCCTAGTAGGGGATGGACTTTTTGTTTACCTGGATGATTTAATCTAAGTTATCCACGGTCTTGCAACATTTTGCTGAAACTGGATTCAAACTCAATTTGCACAATTGTTCTTTTTTAAGTCTAGCATCCAATTCCAGGTCATGTTGCAGACAAACATGGTATTCACACCACAGATAATAAGGTCAAAGCATTTAGGGAATTCCCTCATCCAGGTCAGTTGAGCATGCACGTTTCTTACTTCAGCTGGCAGGGTACTATCGTGCATTTATTAAGAATTTTGCTTCAATTGCTTCTCCTATAACACGTCTCCTCAAGAAGGATACTTCCTTCTAGTTGCGTGATGTTCATCGGAAAATTTTTGATTTCTTGAAACTTGCACTTACTGAAGCACCTGTGTTGGCATTCCCAGATTATAGTCTTCCCTTTACTATCTGTACAGATACTTCTGGTACTGGTATTGAAGCTGTACTTATGCAACAAATAGATGGCTGTAGACCCCATGTTATTGCATATGCTAGCCGCATTCTTAACAAACCTGAGTCCCGTTACTCTGTTACACATTTAGAGGCCCTGGCAGTGATGTGGGCTTTAAAGCATTTTTGAGATATCATTTTTGAATACCCTGTTACAGTCTACACGAACCACACTGCTGTCACACAACTATTTCAGTGGGAAAAGTCTTTCGGGCTGTACAGATGCTTCTGGTACTGGTATTGGAGATGTACTTATGCAACAAATAGATGGATGTAGACCCCATATTATTGCATATACTAGTCGTATTTTTAACAAACCTGAGTCTCGTTACTCTGTTACACATTTGGAGGCTCTGGCAGAGTGTGGGTTTTAAAGCATTTTTGAGATATCATTTTTGAATACCCTGTTACAGTCTACACGAACCACACTGCTGTCACACAACTATTTCAGTGGGAAAAGTCTTTCGGGCTGCCTAGTCAGATGGTTTCTCACGACAAAGAATTTACCCCAACCGTTAAGTATATTCAGGGAAGTGCAAACAATGTTGCTGACGCATTTTCACATAATATACCTGTAGCTGCAGTTACTGTGATTGGCAGTTTCTCTCTGAAGGATCTGGCCAAAGCTCATCGTCAGGACCCTGTTTGGAATCTGGTGATTATGCCAACATACCAGATTTACCTGTACCCCTGTCCCAATTTTCTCTACAGAACAATTTTCTCGTTCGTAATGTGTAAGAGTTTGATCGGAATGTAGCAAAGCTAGTGATCCCTGAGTCCCTAGCTCCTGTTGCTTTATCCCTTGCTCATGATGCCCCTGAGACTGGTCACCCAGATCGTAACAAAAGTCTGGCTATGGCACGTAAAAATATTTTAGCCTAAAATACGACTGAACATTACCACTCATGTAGCCCAGTGTAGCTCTTGTGTCCAGAACAAAGGTTCTATGCATACTGCTCCCACCCTAGATTACCCTACTCCTCGCCCTTTTTAGGCTATGGATATAGGCCTTTTACAGTTGCTTCGTAGCACTTAATGTTCTGTGTATGTACTTGTCCTTCTGTGTTTGAACCACTTTTGTCGTTTTGTAATATTAGTTCCCTTACGTAGCAAGTCTGCTCCAGTAGTAGACCATGCTTATGTTTCTCATATTAATTTTCTATACACTACTCCTTCAGTGCTCCTTAGTGACAATGGGTCCGAATTTGAAAATGAGGTTTCAGCGAGCAATTGTGAACGTTACGGCATCACGCAAACATTCGTGACTGCTTACCTTCCTGCATCCAACGGTCTTGTAGAGAGGGCGAATAGAAATATTTTTGAATATTCTCAGACACATTACCAGTAGCTTTCATGAACCTTGGGAGGACTGGCTTCCAAATGTCAGTACATGTATTAACAGCACCATTAATGTTTCTACAGGCAAAACGCCTCATTACGTCATCTATGAAGTGGAAAAATGTCTCCTTTATGTTGTGCTTGACAGTCCTATTCGTCTCCTTTACAATTTTGGTGACCATAGTCAACTCCAACATCACACATTGCATGATAATTATGGTTCTGTAAGAGACAAACTTCATGTCTCCAAGGTCAAAATGTGGAAACATCAGCATATCCGGACTAAGTCTGTTAGCATCAGTATTGCCTGACCGCCAATCTAAACTTGATTATAAGTTTACAGGTTTCCTTTTGGTTACTAAGAAGTTGCATCCCAATACGTTCAGGGTCTTTGTTCCTTTCCAGGGACTGAGCTAAGTGTTGCATGTTGATAGGCTTAATTTAAAAAGAGTGACTGCCCCTACATTTACCTGGCCTCCCCCAGGGCCCACTGTACAAACTATGACTTCTGTATCTATCCATTATAATTATAATCTTCGTTCAAGGGATCCTATGTCTTGATCTGTACTTTGTATATATATTGTTTATCTAGTACGTGTATTGATTTGTATAATGTGTAACTTTGGGTTAGTTATTAAGTCTCATGTCTCGAACGTCCGGGAATTACTGTCTATTGCCTCTTGTTTAACTGGCGCCAATTCTTATGTTTCATTATATGATTATAAGCAATTCCTATGTATCTTTATGTGTGTTATGTAATTTTTATGGATAGGGTGTGCTAATGTACAAAATTCTTTCACACACTTTTGTAATTCCCCTGATGTGTGTGTGGAATATGCTATGTCTATCGTCCATTTTGTCTTTTCTCGGTCATTCATTTTTCTCGTTTGTTCGGTGGGGTCACCGAGTGGTGGTGGCCGAGCAATGCAATGGTGTGCATGTAGTATCGTACATTTTTATTTATATAGTGTGTGTATGTATTATCAAATCAGGAGATACATATTTTCCCCTTATATAATAGTCACACGTTATATATTTATTTTGTAATTGTCATTGTATTATCTGGTTAGTTTCATGTGCATTTTTGTAGGGAAAAACAAGGCGAACTATGTATGCTTTGCCACAATAACGTCATCTTAGCGTCCCCAAGCGAGATAGTCTTGGTATTGTCTCCAACATGAGCACATGTATTGTATTTGTAGTGCTATACAATTACTAATTTATTCATAATCAGTGTTCCATTAGCCACCACTATTACAACAGCACGGTTGGCAAGTTTCTTTCTACTCACTTTCAAATTAATTCTACTTCCTGATAGTTTGAGACAATTATTTCATGTATGATTCGTATTCATTGTGAAAATAAAAATTTTCATGTTGCTAATTTTCTTTAGAATATTGAATATCTGTATCAAATCATCCTGAATCTATTTTTTTTTTAAGAAACTGTTTTAGTCGATTTTTGTATGATTTATTTTTAAAATTTAGAATCAGTTTTGTGACTCGCCGTTGTACTTTTTTCCAATCTGCCGATGTCATTGTGTGCATGAATGGCTCGAGCACTACAAATTCACTCTAATGAAAATCAGAATCACTAGTTCATATATTTAACAATAAGAATGATGATAGAGGTAGTAGATAGTATAGTGTAGAAAAGATACTGCATATGTACTGAAACAGTTCTTGCTGTGTTCTCATGTCAAAGGTTTATGTTACGCATTGCGATCAGCAGCCGAATAGTTATGACTGCGGTATCAATGCAACTGTAAATCCCATCGATTTTCAGGCAAATGATGCTAATCCAATAGTCTGATATAGAAATGGTAAGATGAAATATCATGTTATGGAATGCTTAGAAAAGGAAGCATTACTAATCTAATAATTTACTTAAGCGTAAAGAAGAAAAGCGGCCAAGCACAAAACAATTGACAATTAGTATACAATGATAATAATCATACATTCTGTCTGAATTGTTTTTGTTTTGTATTAAACGTATTCATTTTGTTTTGCAAATACGTGTTCTAATAAACAAAATTACTATTACTGTACAATGCATCTCCTAGACCAGAAATGGAAAGTACAGTATCTGGCAAAGTGCATATTAAACATTACATCATCATGTGTTAAGATACTCGTAGTTCAGAATATATATATATATATATATATATATATATATATATATATATATATATATATATATATATATATATATGATGTAAATATTACATAAGTAGTAGAAAGAAAGAATGTTTACATTAATTAGTTTAGTGATCCGTTACTAAACACTGGCAATTTTTATATATAAAGCTACAAAAAGTATTTTATGAAAGGCCGAATCTTATTAAAGGAAAACAACCAGGAAAGTTACAATATTCTTGCATTTCTATTGTACGAAAGACTTTTATTGTTGTGAATTCATTAGACATTATTTTTGGAAAGTATAAATGTTCGAGTACTTTGACATGGTATGAAACACAAAAAAACTTCTTATATATGATCATCATCAGCACACCATCTGTTGGGAAAGCCTGTTTCCTTGATATCAAAGCGAGAACGACTGGGATCATTCAAATGGTAATATTCCGGAGCACTGTCCAGGAGTTACTATTAGCTGTCAGCGAAATGACTGGGTCAATACCACGGGGAAGTTACTGCACCAGCGGTCTATGTATTTGGTTCCAGTCTGATGAAGTGTTCTAGTTTGCGTTTGGTTCAGGATGTAGTCTGGGGATGTCCAACTTAATACTCAGTAGTTGTATTTAAAGTACAAGTAGATGTTCCTGCTGGTGATATGAAATAGTACAAATTATTATTATTATTTTTTTTATTAGAATGCTAAATGAATTTTCGTCAATTCGACCTCATCATGAGAAGAACAATTATATTTGTGGGTGATGTTAGAAGCTGTCGTGGCACAAATTCAGCAATCAAATGCAATGAATGAAGCCTTCTTATGATTAGTAGGCAAGAATAAAGACTAAGTTTCACTTAGTTTGATAAGAAGCCCCTAAGGTAATC
>NC_134789.1:26678123-26683123 GCF_046742065.1 Oratosquilla oratoria
TCGGAAAAATGGTTGACACAAAGAGATATTGATTTTTCCTATGTGTAACTGGTCAACAGCGACTGTGTCGAATGATTTGCAAGGGTTAGGATAAGTTAAGGTGGGAACATGACCTCTGATATGACCTTTGTGTGACGTGAAAAATGGCAAGCATTAATGTGGGCGTGTATATCTTTTCTCATGGTTAAGCAGAAAGAGTGCAATATGGCTTATGTAACGCATTTCTCTTTGTCAGGGTGTGCAATTGGGGAGTCGTATAGGAAATTTAGAAGTTCAGGAATGAGGTCCGTAGGAACTACAAGCTGAAACACTGACCGGTTGGGTTCATGTTTGTTCATTATTTTTGTTTTGTGATAGAATATGTCATCAACTAATGTGTAATTGTTGAGATTCAGAGTGAGGTTATCCGTATCAGTTGTGTCTGCAGATTTGAGAAAGTATATGATACGTTTACATAGAGAGTCTGATCTTTGCGCTACAGCTATGTGCACTTACGTAAGAGTTACTGAAATCGAATTTTGAGTAATGGTCGCGATATGGGAGCTGAGAGCGTCTGCTACAAATTTAGCTTTACCTTGAAAAAAAAAATGGGTATGTACTCCTGTCTTATGAGGAACCAGCGAACAAGTTTTCCTTGTAGATTTTTTTTATTTAAAGAGGTGCAAGATTGGTTGATGGTCCGTGTAGATGTGTGTGTCGTAACCGAGAATGATCTCTTTGGAGTGTTTGAGGGCGTATGGTACAGTTAATGCTTCTATGAGTGTGATTGAGTAATTTTGTTCGCTTTTGTTGAATGTACGGCCACCATAGGCAATTGGCCTGAGTTTTGTGTCGTGTTGTTGCATGAGGATTGCACTGAGTCAGTTGTAGGACGTATCTGTGTGTATTGTGTCAGGTGTCCAATTGAATGAAGTGTCCTTGTTAAGTAGTAAAGTTAGTGGTGCTGCTATACCGGCGTAACATTGAAGGTGTCGTCTGTAAAATCCTGATAGACCAAGAAATGAATATGTGTGATCAACATAAGTAGGGTGTGGAAATTAATTGACTACCTTGACCTTTTCCTCTGATTTTTTTTTTTTCTGAAGAAAGGAGCACTTCTTAAGCTTTAGTTTTAAGCTTGCTTTTCCTAGTCGTAAGAAAACAGTGTTAAGAGTGTGTAAGTGTTTGATAACCAATTTTGAAGCGATAATCACATCCTCGAGGTACATAAAAAAGAATGGCCTATAAGACCTGCAAGGACTGTGTACATAGGTCGTGTGAATACTAAATGAACTGAAAGAAGACCCATGGTTAGCCGTTTGAAGTGATAATAGCCTGTGGGGGTATTAAACGCTGCCAGGGGTCTAGACTCTGGATCAGATGGAATCTGGAAATATCTCGACACAAGCTCTAATATTGTGAACACTACGTTGTTTTCACCGACGAAGTGTAAGAGGTCTTGCAATACAGAGATCGGGTGCCTATCTGGAATATTTAATTTATCTAATTACATGAAGTCTACTACTGAGCGGAAGGAACAATTTTTAGGGACAATAAAAAGGGAGAAATTCCATTCACTGATTGATGATTCAATCATGTCTTGGCTAATGTTATCTACAACCATACGTTAATGGTGTGATATTCTGTATGCGGGAATGTAACGTGGTTTTGAGTTTTCGCAAAGGGCTATATGATACTGAATGACATTAGTAACTCCAAGGGGTTTACCTGGAGTGTCAATAGTTTGCCTGAACTTGTTGCAAAGTGCAATCAAGTCTGCTTGTACATTAGGGAAGTCTATTGGGTTGAAATATGTTGCATCAATAGATTCCTGTGCCATGGGCACGTCGGAAGTTCTTGTAGAAACTTGAGAAGTGGGGGCTTGGTTATCCATAACTTTGATACGTGAGGGATATACTTAAAAATCGCAAATGTTTGTACCAACTGTGAGATTAAGGGGTGCGTTAGAGTCATTGGCAATCAAAGTGCAAGTATGACCTTTCTTTGACGTTGAGCTGATGGAAATGCCACTGACACGGCATGTTTCTGGTATACGGAGTACATTGGTCCCTGGAGTTTGAAAAACTCGTAGGTGTATCTTTGTATACTCACGAGGAAAATGTATCTTGGAGTTGGTGAGCACTGCGTGAGTGTGTTCGGATGTAAATAACACATCTGAGACTAGGGTGGATGTAATGTCGAATTTCTCTATGATGGGTGTCATGACATACCTACGGGTCAGGCTAGTCGCGAAAAAAAAACCACATTAAGACTGTGCGCAGTTCGGATGAATGACAAATAGTTCAGGCAGGACGATTAAACTCTTCGTTAAAACTAAATACTATTACACTAACAAAAATAACACATAACACATAAATGAATATAGAATAATAATAGGCCTAATATTACATACGGAAAAAATTATGTAAAATATATTATCAAGTTGTTGATGTCAAAAGATTGTATCACGTATGACCAGGTGGGAGAAACGAAGTATTGATTATGATGTAGCTGAGTCTTTCCAACGGTCATTATGGGAAGGAATGGGTATTCTGAGGTGAATTACAACTTCTGGTGGGGGCAGCTTCTGGTCGTGGTGGTTTGAGGTGATCGATTACTTCTGGAAGGGGTCAGATTCTAGTAGTTTCTTCTGGTAGGAGAAGCTTCTGGTAGTCAGGAACAAATGGATTTTTGATGATGTTTCTTAAACAGAGAAAACAGAAGAATCGATTCGCTAGTAGTCAAGCAGTAATCTGGATAGTGTCTGATGAGCTCGGATAACGAAGGTTGCACATTTCGTTTTGGAGACGGCCCGTAGTTATGGTCCAAAGGACTTGTTTAGCGGAGTTGTCGTCACTCGATGATGTAGATAATTCTACATAGATTCAGATGGGTCCAAGGCTTCAGTTAGGTTCTGGAGCTGTCTCTCTGTAGTCTCTCTGCTTACTTTCTCTGTTGACTTCCGTCGACTTCTCTCGACTTCTGTGACTTCTGTCTCGGTCGTCCAAGGCCCTTCCTTATATACTAAGCAAATGGAAGTCGACGTCTCAAATATGACAAAACGTATCCAAATTAGTTAGTTTGAAGATCCTCAGACAGTGGGAAAGCAGAGCGAGCTTTTCCCTCCAAATCAGGAACGTTTCAGTCTCCTTTTACCTGTGATCTTATGTAAAGGGCGCTCTCCAACAGACAGGCATTGCACAGTGATTAAACAGGTCAAGTATATCTAATATATATACATATAATAGTTTTATAACATATATTCACGCAAGGCGTGCCTTAAAATTACAAACAGGAAACGTTATTAACACAAGGGCGTGACACAGTACAATCACAGGACTTTATTCACGTCAAAGACGGTATCTAATGGGCGTTTAGTCCTGGGTTTAGCTGTTTTGGACATGCGAGAGGAGTAATACGTCTGTTACGTTTGGAATACATGTTCACAGATGTCAGTGATGTGGAAGAGGCATATTCCTGGGGGGGGGGAGTGGTTGAGCACTGGGAACTCTGTTGTATGAAGGTAGTGGAACAGTTTATACTAGCACAAGATGCATCCTTGTGTGATGAAGTGGAGTGAAATTGAAGGGAGGGAGTACAAGCAACTGACGAGGGGTCGTTTTCTGCCCATGCCTGCTCGGCCACGTGAATGTGCTTTACGTCATAGGGGGTTGCTGATGGCAATGCTGGGAGGAAATGGTTTGCATAAATTATATCATTCTGAGCAGGCTGAATGACTATGTTATGTTGCTTCATCATTCTTAAACATATGAGGATGTCCGCAGGAAAATTAACGTCAGCTACGTAGACGGTAACTGGAATGGATGGTCAATGAATTTTGAAGCTAATGTATAAGGAGAATTTACCGATGATCGGAAATGGTACACCATATACATTGCAAAGTTTGACGTCGGGGGTTACAAAATAGTGACACTTTTTCTTTGAGTGCGGAATTTATGAAAATTCTGAATTGACATTATGATTTCTCAGAAACCCATGTCGAGATAGATTGTCACTTTGGTGTTACTAGAGGTTGCACTAAATATTAAAGAAGGGGAGGGTTTGTCTGGGGTATCCAGGGTATGTACAGGTAGGTTTGATAAAGGAACCTCCAGGTATGGAGTGACTTGCTTGATATGCATTGAGCATTAGTGTTCGTTAGTCGTAAAGGAGATGTGTTACGTGAATCTTGTAGGAGAATGGTCTGGAGAGTTTGGTCTGTGCTTCCTTCGTCATAACAGCATACTGCAACGATCACTCGTGCGGAAACATGGTCCGTGATAATCGCAGTGGCGGTTTGATTGTGAAGGTTGTCTGTGGTCATATGTGTTTGCAAGGTGTCCTGTTTTGAGACAGTCTGTACAAATAATTTGTATTCTTAAAGGAGAGCGTTGTCGTGAGCGATGTTGAGTGCGAGATGTCTTGACCTCGTGTGACTTGGGCTATTGTGTGAATGGGTACAATGGGTACTGACTGGCTCTAGATCTAGGTGGTTGATTTTCAGCATCAGAGTATTTCCTCGAGAATTCGCGTAGTGATACCTGGCGTGAATGGAATAGTATCAGCTTCCTGGAGTGTGTCTGGGTGTAATCGGGATGGTAGTGGAATATACGCCATGAGTAAGACTACATGTTCTAATGAAACTTTGTCGACTGAGACCCAGTCAGAATTTTTGAGGCTCTCTTATTTTGCTTTTAAATGTTGAAGCAATTTTGACCGCTTTCTCTCTGGTGTGGTGTGGTCCATGATAGTATGTCCTAGCCAATTAGTATAGAAAGTGATTCAAGCGCCTCAAAGGATGCAAATGATTTTTTAATGTGCTCTACGTAATCATGGTAAGACTTTATCTCCTCAAAAAGATCTGATTGAATGACATCACCAGCTAATGTGTTATTTTGGTCTACTCTGGGTGTTAGAATAGATATTTTACCCTTATTGTCTGTGGTGTTTCTATGTGTGATTTCTGATTCAACATCGGAGAAAAAGTTGTGTACAGGAATGTTCTTTCCGTTAAATTTAGG
>NC_134789.1:26688123-26705623 GCF_046742065.1 Oratosquilla oratoria
CTCAGGGTTTCGTTCTTGGGCCACTTCTATTCATATTATATATAGATGATATAGACCACGGACTAAAATCTATTGTCTCCATATTTGATAAGGATACAAAATTGTGCGGAATGGCAAATGATCACTTAGATCAATTAGACATTCAAGAGGATTTAGATAAATTACAGCAAATATTCTGAAAAGTGGCTAATGAAATTTAACACAAGTAAATGCTGAGTTATACACATAGGTAAAAATAACAGTAAGTACGATTACTAGTTATTTGGAAATTCGTTAACAAAAGTGGATAGTAAAAAGAATATCGGCGTAATTATCAGTAACGACCTTAAATCATCTAAACAGTGTATTTTAACCTCTGAAAAAGCAAATAAGATTCTAGGACTGATTGCACAATCTTTTGATTTTAAAAGCCCATCTCTAATTAAAAAGCTATATAAATAGTTAATTCCTCCACATTTGGAATATGCTGTTTTCGTATGGTCACCGAATCTCATTTAAGACATTAACAGATTAGAAAAAGTTTAACAGCGAGCCACAAAACTGATTACAAATATAAAAAATAAATCATACAAATCGACTAAAAAAGCGAAGACTCATAGGTAAGGTCTTTAATATTCTAAAGGGGATTGACAACATCAAAAGTGACAAAATTTTTACACTGAATGAGAATTCGACAAGAAATACTGGTCTCAAACTGCCATGAAATATATTTAATTTGGAAGTGGGTAGAGACGACTTCGCAAACAGTGTAGTTAATGAATGGAATAAATTTACTGAGGAGGCAATGCAATGTAGTTCAGTTCGAAATTTTAAGATTCGTTTAGACAAACATCTAAGCAAGATGATATCATGACTGTCATATATCTTATATTATTTGTTTATTTGATTGTTATTATTTCTCTGTTTCTTTATTATTTGTTTGGTTTTCGTTTATTATTATTAAATGTCAAATTACAATTACTTATTAATTACTTGTTTGTTTATTATTTACATATACCTATGGATTTTTAATATATATTATTATTCATATTATTATAATTTCATTCATTATTTTTATTTATTTATCATTATTACATTTCTTTTTTCGCATCCAACCTAGTTATAGACCAGAAGGTCTACTGTCGGCATGCTCCGCCTTTGTAATCCTTTGTGTGTGTGTGTGTGTGTGTGTGTGTGTGTGTGTGTGTGTGTGTGTGTGTGTGTGTGTGTGTGTGTGTGTGTGTGTGTGTGTGTGTGTGTGTGTGTGTGTGTGTGTGTGTGTGTGTGTGTGTGTGTGTGTGTGTGTGTGTGTGTGTGTGTGTTTGTCTATCATTGCGCAGGAGAGATGGTTTGCCAGGTCCATGAGTGAAGAAAAATTGCTATTTGTGGAAGCAAATGCAATTGGGATGTGTGAAAATTTAGGAGTTGTGCATTTACTAAGAGAAAAGATGGGCCGGCAAGTCATTTACACGATAAATTGCTACTTGTTATCATTCGTAATATTCCAGAATGGATGAAGGCATCGGGAGATATCAAAGATAGAGAAACACCAAATACGGAATATCATACTCTTAGGTCTAACACAGGGCAAAGTTCTGTCTCAAAGTTTATAAAAACATATATATGAAAAGGAAGGCTAAGAATAACAAAGGATTTTATGTTAGTGTTTGTGGGTTCAACCCGAGTTTCCTTACCACATTTTCAGCTTATATAAAAGTAGCAAAATGAAATGTATATTATGTTTACCTTATTAATGGAAATGATAACTGATAAATTTCATGGAGTTGCATTAACGGAAACAGGGGAGTATTAGACTAGCAATGAGAAGAGAATAGAAGATATGTGCATAGACATCGGAAGTTCAAAAGCATAAAAAGATGTAGCAAGAAATTGGTGAATAAAACAGAATAAAAAAAATTAAATGAAAGCCTGAATAGAAATATTATTGATAGTATTTACACATATAAATACAAAGTTTTAGTACCAAAAAGGTATAAAAATGAGTACTTAAGATAAAGAAAGTTTGGGACGTAAAATGAGAACAAGAATGGCAATAGAGAAGATGTATCCAGATACAGTAGTACAAAATTCTATATTTCGTAGTCGTTTAATAAGGAGTATCTATAAAATTAAAAATATAAAAAGGAGAGTACAGTGAAAGTGGTATGAAGACTATGTAGGTAAAGTGGAAAGGGGCAAATAGTCCTTCACATTGACAAAGGGAAAAAATAGCAAGGCACAAGGCAAACATGCTATAGAGAACAAGGTAATCGTGAATAGGTATAGAGAAAGACGTCCGGAGTGGAAGAGGCTAATCAAATTACACAAAGAGTAAGGATGACACGGAAATGGCCAGGAGGGGACGGAAATGTTTTGACTTCTGCGTATGAAAGGAGGACTTGGCAAGAGCAAGAGAAAATAGAACACGCGGGAGATGAAAGTATAGTGACAATGGCCAGCAAGACCCTTCTGAGGCGAGGGTGGTTTCAGGACTAAAAGAAAGGTGGAGGGTGGCGTGTTCACTGTTTAGAAAGGTTGCATCTCCTTGAAAGGGAGAAGAGGTTGTGTGTCAAATGGAAGATTAGACTGGGAATTGGAGAACGAGGAAAAGACTCCTTGGAGTTTATACAATGGAAAAAGCCATCTAAGGATTCAGAGTAAGACAGAATAAAACGAATAAGATGAAATAAAGTAATATACAAGAGAAATTGAATGAAAAGAAACGAAATCAAATTAAAAGAACGCAACAGAAATAAAACTAAAAAATGCAAAAAAATAAATGAAAAGATGAAACGTTCAAAAATAAGGTTAATTATATAAAATAAAGACAACCAGAAAGTTCAACGACAAATGTTTCTCTAAAAAAAAAAAAAAAAAAAAAATGAAAATAGCTTTATATTCAACGTTCATTTAACCAGGAAAAAAAAGGGTAAAGTCAAAGGAAGTGAGCAGTTGTGATGTGAATTCTAGTCAGAACGCCAGGACATCCATGATACCATGGGAGAAATATATATAAAAAAATGCATGACTGAGAGAAAGGTGGGTTGTTTCGACTTGACTGTCCACTCTAGAGACACGTTCTACAACAAGTAAAATCTCCTGGCATTATTCATAAACACACACACACACACACACACACACACACACACACACACACACACACACACACACACACACACACACACACACACACACACACACACACACACACACACACACACACACAATCACAAACACACACAATCACACAATTTGTGTGTGTGTATATTTACCTAGTTGTATTTTACGGCAAGGGGAGCTATGCTCGTTGTATCCCGTGTCCATATCTCGTTTTATCTAGACTTTTTGAATTCGTGTATTGTTTTTTCACACACCACTTCCTCATCTAACTTGGTCCAAACGTCTATTACTCTATAGGGAAAGCTGTTCTTTTTCAGGACTCTTTTATAGCTGTCTTACTTGATTTTCTTTCCGTGTCCTCTTGTATTTCTATTATCCCATTTTATTGGATCCTCTCTATTAATAGTTTCTATGCCTTTCATAATTCTATAAATAGTTATCAAGTCTCCTCTCTCTCTTCTTTGCTCTAATGTCTGTAGCTTAAGTTTTGCTAGTCTCTCTTCATATAATAGTTCTGAGAGTGTTGGTGCTAATTTTGTAATTGCTTTTTGTATTCTTTCAAGTGTTGTTATACATTTTTTGTACTTGGTGACCACGTCGTCGCTGCATACTCCGAATTTGGTCTTATCAAAGTGACTGGTATTTTCTTCACCATTTCTCTGTCCAGGTATATAAATGCCACTTTGATTGTTCTTATTAGATTATAAGTTTCTCCAAAAAATTTGTTTATATGTTTCTCAGGGGACATATTATTCGTAATAATGACTCCCAGGTCCTTCTCATTTTCTACCTTTTTAAATTCTTCTTCTCCCAATTTATATGATCCAACTATTCTTTTTTTACTTTCTCCAAATTCCATTATACTACACTTCTTAATATTGAATTCCATCTCCCACTTCCTACTCCATGTCCATACTTTATTGAGATCACTCTGTAGCGACTCACAATCATCTTCAGTGTTCACTTTTTTCAACAATTTTGCATCATCCGCAAAGAATCTTTCAATTTCTTTATCCATATCATTTATTTATATAGCAAACATTATTGGGGACAGAACTGTTCCTTGTGGAACTTTAGTTATCACTTCATTCCAATTAGAGTGTTTGTCTCTTATCGTCACTCATATTTTTCTTTCATGCAAGAAGTCTTCCATCCAATTCAGCAGTTTGCCCTGTATTCCTCCTGCAGTTTATAATTTCTTTAGCAACTTCTTATGTGGCACCTTATCAAGAGATTTTTTCAGGTCTAGAAATGCACAGTCAGCCCATCCATCTCTTTCTTGTATTACATCTATTAGCCTTGAATAGAAAAACATTAAGTTTGTGATGCATAATCGTCCTTGTCTAAATCCAAGCTGCCTTGGATTTAGTACGCTTTTTTTTTGCTTTTTTTTTTTAATGCCTTACCCATCTTATTTTGATCATTCTTTCACAAATTTTAGCTATCGTACTTTTAAGAAAGACCGGTCTATAGTTAGTAGGGTCTTCCCTGTTTTCTCCTTTATATATTGGTACTATATTTGCTTTTTTCCAATAATCTGGAACATTTCCTTCTTTCAATGCACTGTTTATTGGACTATGTATTTTGTCTGTTAGTTCATTCCTGCATTCTCTCAAAATCCAGTTTGCCATTTCATTTGGTCCATGCGATTTTCTGACATCGAGATTACTCAAGTGTTTCATTATTTCATTCCTTGATACTTCTATCTCTTTCATAGGGGGGACTTTCTCCTCCCACTCGATATCTCTAAGTTGTATATTCTCCCTCGTAAACACCGATTTAAAACGCTTGTTCATAATTTCTGCCATTTCTATTTCCTCTGCGTATTCAACCCCTTTCTTGTCGTAGTTTTTCTAATTCTTGTTTGTTTTTCAGTTTGTTGTTTACAAATCTGTAAAATAGTTTTGGTTGATCTTTATATTTTTCTATGACATCTTTTTCGTATTTTATTTTTCTTCTCTGCACACTTGTACATATTCATTTCTATAACTAGTATATATTTTCCATTTTTGAGGTCTTTTGTCTTTTTTCCATTTTATCCAAGCTTTATTCCTATTGTCTTTTAACTCCCTACATCTCTTGTTGTACCAACCTCTTTACATGTTCTTTTTCTTGCTTTTGTCTTGGAATATACTTTTCCACTCTTTCGTTATAAATTTTTGTCAAAATATTCCGTTTCTTTTCTCCTTGTGTATTCTTTTCTAGTCTGTTTTTGAATGAATTTCCTTATTTTACAAAAAAAAAAAAAATCATTCATTAATTTTCCCGTTCTATAATGTTCACTTTTTTCGTGTATTTTTTCTCATTTAGTTCCAGTTCAAACAATATGTGGTCACTTACTTATAGGTGTCTTATATTCAATCTTCTCCAATATCTCAGTTTTTTGTGTGATTATTAGGTCCAGTCTTGATGTTTCTTCCTCATTTCTATACCTAGTATTCTCTTGTATCCATTGCGTCATTGTATGTTCTATAATTAATCATATAAAGTGGTGCATTTCCCCATAGGTCGTAACCACCCTTCACTGTCATCTCTTCCCAGCAGATTTCTTTACAATTAAAGTCACTCATTATAACTATTCTTCCTCCATCTTCCATTGTCTTACTTAGTGTTATCCTTGTGTCCTCTAACATATTTTTGTATTCTTTTCCTTCCCACGAAGCCGTTTTAAGAGGCACATAATTTAGTACAAACTTCCTGTTCTTCCCATCCTTTTCTTCCACTTCCATCATAATCCCTACACTATTCTTTCCATATGTGACATTCCGCACTTTTATATCATCCTTAGTCAGGAACATAACTCCACCCCTTTGTTTTACCTCTCTGTTTCTAATCCAATAATTATATGCACCATGTCATACACTGTTTGTGGTAGTGGACCTTTCAATTTTGTCTCTACAATTCCCATTATGTTCGGTTCTTTTTCCTTCAGGTAATCATTCAGTTCGTCCAAGCCTGTTATTAAGCCATCTATATTTGTGTAAGACACTTTTAATTTTCTGCTACTTCCATTGTGTTTTCTGTTTCCCTTCTGTTTTTCTCTGCTATGAACCATTTCCTCACTTTCATATTCACTACTCTCCAATAGAATTTCTTTTTCTGGCTGTCCTTTTCTCGTTTTTTCTCTTAGCTTCTAATCTTATTGTTTTCTCATCTTTCCTTTACTCTTTATTCATTTTTTTTTATCCATACCTGTTCATGTTGATCACTGTCTGCAAGTTTCCCTGTTTTTGCTAAGACATTATCTGCTGTCATTTGTGACCTAAATTCAACCTTAATTGGTCTGGTCTTATCTGTATTGTATTTCCCTAGTCTATATATTTCTTCGATTTCTTTCCCTGTTTCTGATTCATCTTCTTGAACTACTTCCAATATCTTATTTATCTTTTCCTTTTCCTTCTTTATTCTTGTAGTCCTATTTGGATTATACTTCTCCTCCATCCCTATTATAATTATATATTTCTTTTTATCCGCTAAGTCTTTTACTATATTCTCTTTCTCCCTTCTCACTTTAATAACTGTGTCCTTAGTCTTTCATCTGCTGTTCCACTTTACCTCTAAATTCAATTTTATTATTCTCCTGTATTTTTTTCAGACCACTTACCTCTTTTGCTATGGACTCTTTATTCTCTTTATTATTCCACTTTAATTCCTCGTTCTCATCCTTTACTTCTCTTAAATGTATTCTTATTTCTTCTATTTCTTTAGTTAGGTTTTAGGTAACTAGCGTTGATAAGTTAAACCTAACCTCCCATGTGTCTTTCATTTCTTTTAGTTTCTCTTCTAGATTTACTAGTCGGGGGAGGTTGTCATTTCTTCCCTCATTAAATCCATGGAAATAATCATCTTCACCTTCCATTGCGCTGCTTTTATCTATATTTCTAATTTCTTACATTTTTGCTAATCTCTTCGACTTCACCACTGTCGTCTGCTCCTCTCTTGTTGACATGCCGTCAGACTTCCTGGGCTCATTCGTTCCCTTCCTCATTTCCTTGTATTTTCCTCAGTAATCCCTCCCCTTCTCCTTTTTCTTCACCTTCCCACTACACCACGAGCTTTCCCTTTCCCTGTTACTACAACATAGGTACACGAAAGTTGTAGATCTTTCCGGAGTTCGACCTTCGTTGTCACTTCGACCAACGTGTGTGTGTGTGTTTGTGAGTGTATATATATATGTATATATATATATGTATATATATATATATATATATGTATATATATATATATATATAATATATATATATATATATATATATATATATGCAGATATTGGAAACTGGTATGTTATAACACATTTGTAAATGTTCACTATAAACCCACTATCGGAGAAATAATATCGGAAGCACAGGAAAACTGTATATTTCGACTACTATCTAGTAGTCAAAATATACAGTTTTCCTGTACTCCCGATATCATTTCTCCGATAGTGAGTTTATAGTGAATATATGCATATATACATGTATATATATATTCATATATATCATGTAAATATATATATATATATGTATATATATATGTATATATGTATATGTATATACATATATTGTAGAAACTCACAGACAAATGAAAATAAGCTTTCAAAAAACACACACTGAAATAATAAACTTAGTCCTTACCTTATCACTTATTTAATGACATCATGAGGACACACAAGGTTTCATACTTAAAACAATGAACAATATTACTCGTAAAGAAATTATGAAGTTTGTATAAACCCAATCATACTTTTGGTTATAATATTAATCTAAGTATGGGTTTATTCAAACTTAATAACTTTTTTTCCAGGAAAATTGCTGAATGCTTAACCCCTGGAAGTTTATTCCGGCCTATGCGGTGGTAATATATTGCGTGACCTAATGTCCATGATATCATTCCATTGCTCAGTATCTTGTATAACCTGTTTGTATTTCCTAGCACGTCCTCATCTATTTGATATATATATCGCCTTCTCCGTCACCTTGTATTCACTGATGATTTATTGAAATAGATGAGAAATTAGGAATAGATTTATCATTTGTTTGTTTCTGCACACACACACACACACACACACACACACACACACACACACACACACACACACACACACACACACACACACACACACACACACACACACACACACACACACACACACACACACACACACACACACACACACACACACACACACACACACACACACACACACACACACACACACATATATATATATATATATATATATACATATATATATACATATATATGTATATATATGTATACATATATATATGTATATATATATATATATATGTATATATATTATATATATATATATATATGTATGTATGTATGTATGTATGTATGTATGTATGTATGTATGTATGTATGTATGTATGTATGTATGTATGTATATGCAAATTAGAAAAGGAAGGTAAGATCCATATTAATCCTGACCTACAAGAGAAATTGTAGAACGAAAGTACCAAATCTTGCCGCCACCGTAATTTTAGCCATCTGCCCCCCTCCCCTCGTCTGGAAGAATCGGCCAAACAACTAAGAGAAAATGAAAACATCATTGTCCATAAAGTAGGTAAGTCTTCCTGCTTTGTAATCTTATACAAAGACATTTATTTTCAAAAGTGTAGTGACATCCTGAAATTCTGTACTAAGTTTAAAAGAATTTCCCGTAACCCTATTGAAAACTTAATAAAAAAGTTAAACAAACTTATCTCTCTAATGAATGCAGAAGCAGGAGGAACCAAATTTGCTGAAGTAATTGGTGATTTTCTACCCGGTTACTTCTATGGTAACGTAAAAACTCACAAAGAGGGAAACCCACTTAGGCCTTCATACCATGTTGCCAAACGGCTTCATGATATAATCTCCTCTTACATCCCTAAAACTTGCTACCTCCGATCGACTGAGAAATTTGTAGATATCCTATGGGTCAATAAAACTGATGAAATTCTGGCATCATTAGATGCTCAAAATCTTTTCACTGAAAATCCTGTAATAAAAACCATCAATATTATTCTTGACTATGTATATCACATTTGTGACATCACACCTCCCCATATCCCTGAACCAACTTTAAAATATTTACTTGTCACTTGCACCACAGAAGTTCCATTCAGGTACCCAGAAGGAAAACTATACGTTCAGCAAGACGGCGTGGCGATGGAGTCACCATTAGGTGTCCTCTTTGCTGAAGCCTTCATGTCTGCTGTAGAGATCAGTCTTCCAGGACGGAGAGTTAAAACTACCTACTGTACATACGTAGATGACATCTTTGTCAGCACCCCTTTTGCTGTTTTATTAGAGAATTTATGGTGCCACCTTCAGGAAATTTTAGGCCTAATTTTTACCACAGGAATTAATAATAACGGTCTACTCCCCTTCCTGGATGTGCTGGTCGATTTTAGATCTGACAACTTTATTACAATTGTGTATCAAAAACCCTCCAACATAGATACATGCATGAATGGTAATAGCGAGTGTACTGACAACTAGAAGAAAGGTGTCATATGAGCTTATGCAAAGAGAGCCATATCGGTGTGATCCTAATAGCATGCATTGCAAAGTGAGCTTCGACACCTTAGACAAATGCTCACAAACAATGGGTACTCTAGCGCTGACTTTGATTCCATTACCAACGAGATGCTAGAATCATATTACACAATCAAAGTACCACAAAATAATAACTACATCAATAATTACAACCAAAAAAAAATGAAAAAGTAATTAAAGATATCATCCAAAGGAATTGACACCCTACAAGTGAGAACAACAAAATCAGAGTTCTCATTTACTACAAAAATCCCAGAACTTCCTCTCTGATCATGACGAACAACTCTTCTAGGCAATCAGACATCACATCTAGAATGTAGTATACCAATATACTTGTTCTTCGGAGGATTATAAGCCTCATAACCATACCTACATCAGTTTTACTAAATGCAAAGTCAGCCGTCGCTTATCATTACCTCTACATGAGGGAGCAATCAAAGAACATCACAAAAAATTTCACAACGCTGTACTCAGCATGGAGGAATTGATTAATTCCACCAAAATCATTGGAACGATTGATGACCCTAGGAGGCTATAATTGCTCGAAGCCTTTCATATTAGAGATAGAGCTCCAGTCATTAACATCCAATCTAATATGACATCTAGTATACCTTTGTTTATCTCCAAGTATAGAAACAAAAATTGCCCACTCCTCCCTCACTCCACCCCCTCTCTTCCTTGTCTCCCCCTCCTCCCCTTCCACCTCCACCCCCTTCTTCCTCTTCTCTTCCCCCTTCCACTCTTCCACCAGCTTTCCCTCTCTCCTACGGTAACCACACCCTCCTAACCCACCCACCCCCACCCCCTTAATCCGTGACCTCTGAGGTCGCATTGTCCCACCACCTGATCCACCTGATCATTTTTTTCTCACCTTCCATTAAATGTAAGGATTCGCTTTCTTATCACTCTCTTCTTTTGAATTTTTATGTTTTTGTATACTTCATTTTTGTACCATTGTCATCGTATCTGTATGTATTTATATTTTATTTTTGCACAATTGTCACCATTACTGTAATTACGTATTTTTTTTTATTTCAGTTTACTCTTGAAGATGTCTTAATTAAGACGAAAGGTTGAGATTAAATAATGAAAAGAAAAGGAAGAATACATTGATCTAGTTTCAATTCAGCCGATTAATGGCAAAACTCTAATCAGGAAAATCGAGAATACGAGAAAAAAAAACTGAATAACTACAAATAATGCTGTCGTTTTTAACTCAACTTGCATATGTATATATATAAATATATATATATATATATATATATATGTATGTATATATATATATATATATATATATATATATATATACAGTATATATGATTTGGATGATGGAGAACATAAACACAGGGGAAGGCACGGAATCCTAAACACTAACGTAGAACTTCTTCGGAGAGTATATATATATATACATATATATATGTATATGTATATATATATACATACATATATATATATACATATATATATGTATATGTATATATATAGTTGAGTCATTGTGACAGGTTCATGAAGGTGGGTGAGGAAGACATAAATCAGAATCCAAGTTTATTTCTGACTAGTTTTGCACAAATAGGTTTCTTTAGAGAAATAATGTATTAAGGAGAAAACAAGGCAAACATATATATATACGGGGCACTGTGAGGAGCTTCGGAGAGCTCACTCAGGGTCGTCTCTGTATATTGGAGATTTTGTCCTATTGGTCGTTACTGAGGGGTCTTTGTTCCGGTGGCGTAATGTCCTAGTTGCTGTTGCTATAGTTGCGGTGACTTTTGTTAATGTAATGTCACCCATTCTTTGGTTTGTATTTTCATTGGTAGCAGTATATATATAGACGAAAACTTTCGGTCACCTTTCATTTTATTTTCCAAGTGGTTTTACTACACACACAAACACACACACACACACACACACACACACACACACACACACACACACACACATATATATATATATATATATATATATATATATATATACAGTAAACTACTTCGTCATAGGATTTCATGTCTGATCACGAGATTTTAGACGGGTTGTGTTCAGCTTTCTTCTTCTTCTTCTTCTTCTTCTTCTTCTTCTTCTTCTTCTTCTTCATTCAAGCTGATCACCCAGTTCGTTTTTACCTCATTTGCATAATAACGTGCACCAAATACCAATGTATTAATTGATATAACAAATACAGTGATCATAGTAATACATTTTGGAGATTTACCTGATAACAGTATAAAGATTGGAATAAAATACTATGGAAATCAATAAAGTAACAGCTGGAAAATGCTGTTATCTCTAGTTAGATATAAGATTATTCCTACTTGCGTAATTTACACATGTTTGAGGGTCACTGTACTATAGCCTAAACATTTGCAGACTGAAGAAAGAAAAAATTTAGTAAAATACAGAAAAGAGAATAGTTGTAAACTTTTGATCGTAGTAGTAGTCATTAGATAAACTATAGAGGAGCATTTGAAATGGTCGAAGGAACTGGAGACTCCTAATGTGTAGCAACGAGGAAAAGTTTCGGTGTTTAATGAGAAGACGTAATTGTTGCACGTGAACATCGTTCGGAAGTACTAAGGAAGAAGAGAGAAAAACAGCTTTATCAAAAGAAGTTGTGCTATGCAAGCTAATGGGGCATAGGATACTTACAAAATAGGGATTGTCAGTGTCCTAGGATAAATAACTTCCATTGTGATACAAGGCTTCTACAATTCCTCTCCTATTTTGAAATCAATACTGATATTTTTCAACATTTTACTTCTATAATAAGTTATAGAATAAGCTATGAAAGTGAAAGTATTCATGGTAAATGCATTCCAATAAAAAGAGAATGATAAAACTTATATTATATATATATTATATATATTATATGATATATTGTTAAGAGTAACAAAAACATTTACGAAGTACCATAAAAAGAAAGACGATGAAAAGGAAACCCTTATAACAAAATAAAAATAATAATAATAATAATAATAAATTTCATCTGCTCACATTAGTTTGGGCATAAAGAGACGGGATTAACTATGAAGAACATATATACTCTTTTTTGTGAAATATCAAATTGTGATAACTGTTTCAATTGGGCATATTGGTATTTCATTTGATATAGCTACACACAATACACTGTATATACATATATATATGTATATATATACATATATATATGTATATATAAAATATGATTATAAATATGAATATGAATGAAAAATATAAATATAAATATATATAAAAATATAAATATAAATATAATTATAAATATAAATATAAATATAGATATATATAAATATAAATATAAATATAAATATAAATATAAATATAAATATAAATATAGATATAAATATAAATATAAATATAAATATATATATAGATATGAAATATGAAATATAGATATAAATATAGATATAAATACAAATACAAATATAAATATAGATATAGATATAGATGTAAATGTATAGATATAAATATAAATATATATATATAAATATATATATAGATATAAATATAATTATAGATATAAATATGAATACAAATGTAAATATATCTATATATATATATATATATATATATACATATATATATATATATATATATGTATATATATATATTGATTTAAACTATGACAAATGTAACTGAAGGTGGAGAAAATATACGAGAAATAATGGAAGAATTACTGCCTTAACGTTTCGACCCTTAGGGTCTTGATCACAAAGCATAACACAAAAGTATAACATGGACATTTTATACACATACATGTCACCTCACAGGGTGCCTGGGAAAGGTCGTCGCGCTCGGAACATTTGTCCGTTTGTTTTCATCCACTATCAATAAACTTGTAGCTCTTGCCAAGCATATAAAACCATCTCTATGGTTGATGTTATTATTAGTATTGATATAGGCTGCTTCTATTGTTTTTCTTAATTTCTTTGTTGAACCTTTATTTATTATAATTGTATTGTCCCAGTTCGGAAGGTGGTCATATGTATCTATGTGTCTTACTATAGAATTAGAAAGCCTGTGGGTTCTTACATCATTTTTGTGTTCATATAATCTTTTTTCTAATCCACGACCTGTTTCCCCAAAATATGAGGATGGGCAATTTTTACAAGGTATTTTATAGACAATACTATTTTCATTCGTATGGTTATTATAATTACGCGTTACCAAATGTCCCACTTTGCTAACTGATGTTCTTGCTATCTTTATACCTGCTTTTAAGAGGACGTTGTCTAGAGTTGAATTAATGCTGGAATTTGGGACTGTGATATATCGTGTTTCTTTGTTGCAATTATTTTTATCTTTACTCTTCTTATTTATTCCCTTAGCTTTCTTTTTTAGTTTAAGTAGGAGACCTTTGGGATATTTTAATTTGCTGAAAGTTTTTGTAATGTGATCTAGTTCGTCTTCTAAGAATTCTTCACTACAGATGCGAAAAGCCCTGAGGAAGAAGCCAATTATTATACCTGTTTTAGTCCTAATATTGTGTCCTGAATAAAAATGTATATAATCTTCTTTATTAGTGGGTTTGCGGTATACCGAAAACTTTACATTGCTGTTTGTTCTGTGTATGACAGTGTCTAAAAATGGTAATTTTCTGTTGTTCTCTACTTCTGCTGTAAATTGTATGTTACTATTTACATTGTTTAATCTTTTTTAATTTATTGTTAATATTAGCTTCTTTAGGTACAATAACAACAATGTCATCAGCATACCTTAACCAAACACTGTTTCTACCCATTATTGATATATAATTTTCAGTTTCAAGCATTTCCATATATAAGTTTTAGTCCTAACCATACGAATGAAAATAGTATTGTCTATAAAATGCCTTGTAAAAATTGCCCATCCTCATATTTTGGGGAAACAGGTCGTGGATTAGAAAAAAGATTATATGAACACAAAAATGATGTAAGAACCCACAGGCTTTCTAATTCTATAGTAAGACACATAGATACATATGACCACCTTCCGAACTGGGACAATACAATTATAATAAATAAAGGTTCAACAAAGAAATTAAGAAAAACAATAGAAGCAGCCTATATTAATACTAATAATAACATCAACCATAGAGATGGTTTTATATGCTTGGCAAGAGCTACAAGTTTATTGATAGTGGATGAAAACAAACGGACAAATGTTCCGAGCGCGACGACCTTTCCCAGGCACCCTGTGAGGTGACATGTATGTGTATAAAATGTCCATGTTATACTTTTGTGTTATGCTTTGTGATCAAGACCCTAAGGGTCGAAACGTTAAGGCAGTAATTCTTCCATTATTTCTCGTATATTTTCTCCGCCTTCAGTTACATTTGTCATAGTTTAAATCAACATGTCGAATGGTGGCAGAAATGAGGAAATGTGGAAAGAATACAACAGAAGGCGGCAAGTGACAAGTTATACACAACGTAGACGTTTTCTCCAAGATTGCATAGAGGAACAAGTTCTTCCAAAATCAACACCAAAACAGCTAACTAACACAGAACATCCTTTCGGAAATGCTGCTAGAGCTTACTTGGAAGAAGCAGTTGAAGATTTACAAGACCGATTAAACATTTTGTGCAGTGAGTATAAAGAGGTACCGTTACCTCGGTGGCTTTTGAATAAGTTACATAAACAAAGTGAAGAACTTAACAAAAATTTGAACCAAAACTTAATACAGTTATGTGATAATAGTGAATGGAACAAAGTGGGTAATCCTGATTTAGTGATGAATCTTTCAGATAGACAACTTTCAACCACGGAAATTCAAGCGCTCTCGTTAGGTATGAAATTCGATGTTGGAATTCACAAAAAGAAATTTAGTGAAAACATGAACAAAAACTATATATGGTCAATGGGAGATGTAGACAAGGGGTTCATTCAAGGTATAATCACATGTTATCAAGCGCTAGCAAATACTAACAAGTGCGTAATTCCTAGGAGATTTCTTAAGGCTTTGATTCAAATAAGTAAAGACAAAAACATTATAGTTACTAATGCAGATAAAGGCGGTGGCATAGTAGTGATGAACCAGCAAGATTACAATAATAAAATGTTAAATTTGCTCAGTGACGGTGAAACTTATGAGGAAAAATATGTTGGATACACTGTAAGTGAAAGTGATAAGTTTACAACAAAAGCAAGGAGAATTTTAGAGAAATCAGACAAGGGGAAGAAATTATCACATCTATTAGGAGAAACACCTATACCACCCAAAATGCATGGCTTACCAAAAATCCACAAAACAGGAATTCCCATGCGTCCTATTACATCAGGTGTCAATAGTGCTCCACATAGGTTAGCCAAATGCTTAGCTAAACCCCTGTCTAAAACACTAGGTTCTATCAGTAATGCTCACCTACAAAACTCTTCAGATCTAATTAACAGGTTAAAGGATTTGGATTTGAAAAAACAAAATATTAGCCAGCTATGATGTCACTTCGTTGTTTACCCGTGTTTCGATAAGTGGTGCTCTTAAAGCTGTTGAGCGAGTGGTAAACAATTTAGATAATGAAGATTTACCTATCCCCAAAACAGATTACCTTGATTTAATTTCTCTTTGTGTAGGTTTCGGTGCTTTTACTTTCAATGATGTTGAATATAGACAACATTCTGGCTTAGCCATGGGTAGTCCCCTCTCTGCTGTGTTAGCCAACTTATATATGGAAATGCTTGAAACTGAAAATTATATATCAATAATGGGTAGAAACAGTGTTTGGTTAAGGTATTTTGATGACATTGTTGTTATTATACCAAAAGAAGTTAATATTAACAATAAATTAAAAAGATTAAACAATGTAAATAGTAACATACAATTTACGGCAGAAGTAGAGAACAACAGAAAATTGCCATTTTTAGACACTGTCATACACAGAACAAACAACAATGCCAAGTTTTCGGTATACCGCAAACCCACAAATAAAGACGACTATATACATTCTTATTTAGGACACAATACTAGGACTAAAACAGGTATAACAATTGGCTTATTCCTCAGGGTTTTTCGCATCTGTAGTGAAGAAATCTTAGAAGACGAACTAGATCACATTACAAAAACTTTCAGCAAATTAAAGTATCCCAAAGGTCTCCTACTTAAACTAAAAAAGAAAGGTAAGGGAATAAATAAGAAGAGTAAAGATAAAGATAACTGCAACAAAGAAACACGATATATCACAGTCCCAAATTCCAGCATTAATTCAACTCTAGACAACGTCCTCTTAAAAGCAGGTATAAAGATAGCAAGAACATCAGGTAGCAAAGTGGGACATTTGGTAACGCGTAATTATAATAACCATACGAATGAAAATAGTATTGTCTACAAAATACCTTGTAAAAATTGCCCATCCTCATATTTTGGGGAAACAGGTCGTGGATTAGAAAAAAGATTATATGAACACAAAAATGATGTAAGAACCCACAGGCTTTCTAATTCTATAGTAAGACACATAGATACATATGACCACCTTCCGAACTGGGACAATACAATTATAATAAATAAAGGTTCAACAAAGAAATTAAGAAAAACAATAGAAGCAGCCTATATTAATACTAATAATAACATCAACCATAGAGATGGTTTTATATGCTTGGCAAGAGCTACAAGTTTATTGATAGTGGATGAAAACAAACGGACAAATGTTCCGAGCGCGACGACCTTTCCCAGGCACCCTGTGAGGTGACATGTATGTGTATAAAATGTCCATGTTATGCTTTTGTGTTATGCTTTATGATCAAGACCCTAAGGGTCGAAACTTTAAGGCAGTAATTCTTCCACTATTTCTCGTATATTTTCTCCGCCTTCAGTTACATATATATATAAATATAAATATAAATATAATTATAAATATAAATATAAATATAAATATAAATATAAATAT
>NC_134789.1:26710623-26733123 GCF_046742065.1 Oratosquilla oratoria
AATATATATATATATATATATATATATATATATATGTATATATATATATATATATATATATATATATGCACCTGTATATATATATATATATATATATATGCATATGTATATATATATATATATATATATATATATATATATGTATACATATACGTGTGTGTGTGTGTGTGTGTGTGTGTGTGTGTGTGTGTGTGTGTGTGTGTGTGTGTGTGTGTGTGTGTGTGTGTGTGTGTGTGTGTGTGTGTGTGTGTGTGTGTGTGTGTGTGTGTGTGTGTGTGTGTGTGTGTGTGTGTGTGTGTGTAAGTGTGTGTATGTGTGTGTGTAAGTGTGTGTATATAATAAAATAGATAGATAAATAAATAAATAAATAAATAAGCAAAAAATGGGTAATTGAATAGATAGGCAGATAAGTAGAAATAAAAAGAATTGGACATATGAATTAACAAGTTGATAAAAAGAAGGCAAATGTACAGTACCCAGACGAATGTCCTATGTCCTGTATTCATTACTTCCTAAATATAAATAAAAAAGTAATTGCGGGAGTATTTTGGAAAACTATTAGTTTTATGCAATATTAATGCTTCACAAATAACCCATGAATAGGTTCCCACATAATTTTATAAAATTTAATCATAAATGACGATAGCTTATATCGCAGGTACCTATTGTACTTGAAGATTTACTGAAACATAATATGAATAAAGCTGCCATGCACTAGATTCTTTACGGAAGCTAATGAAGCATATCTAAAGGCTCAGAAATTAGATAGGGAGACTTCCAGTGGAAATAAAGAGGCTGTTAAGAAAGCCTTGCAAAGAGCACACATTTGGTCAAAAGGAACTCTTAGGAATGCGACAGAGTTTAGAGAGGCGCAAGGGAGTAAGTGTTAACCAATTACAGACTAAGAGTTCATTAAGGGTCTCAGGACAGAGATGGAAGGAAGAAGTGTAGTCTCACAGAATGAGAGGGTACAATCGAGGGGAGCCGAGTAGAGGACCGTCCGGGGAGACACAGAGGGTTGAAGGTTGCTGGAGGAGCAGGAGATGTGTTTGATGGGAAGAGAAAAGTTCCGATGTACGGATAAGTAACCTAGAGGAGAGGGAGTGATGGAGAGAAGAAGGGAAGTAGATATACAAATAATGTCATCGTCTTAGGAGTGGAAATCAACAATGAAAAGTGTGGCAACAGGCCACTACTGCAGTGTTCCCTCAACGCATATACCATTGTCGTATAATAAAATTTGTAATCTTGGTCAAACAATTGTATATGTTAATTATAACCAAAACTATATATTGTAAATATTGTGTCACATCTTACATTGTAAAATGTATTTATATGTAAAATTATTTGCATACCCTGTACGAAGCTTTAAAATATTCATTATGTATAATTTATGTGATGGTGGACGGGTACTGCAATATTAAATCCAGAAGAGATAAGATATTTCATTTACCTTTCACTTTTGGACGATACCTATTTACCATGATGTGGTAACCAACCACAACAATTGGTGACCCTTAAAGTATAAAAACCACCCACCGACCCACCCCAGCAACCTGCAACCCTGTCTGCCGTCCATGCCTTTCGTGCACCACCTTTCCTCAGTCACGACCCGACTGTGTGGTTCAACATTCTAGAATGTAATTTCAAGTCCTAGTGCATCTCTACAAGCCTCGCCAAATTCAGCAACGCCTGCTCCCTTCTTCCTCCAGACGTCCTTTCTCGTGTATCTGACGCTATTTCTACAGCATTAATATCCAACACTCCGTACGAAGATTAAAAGGACATTATCCTTGCCATATTCCAGTCATCCGTCGATACACGCCTTCAAGAACTTCTCTCTAAGGAAGAACTTGGCAACGAGAGACCGTCAGACCTACTACGACGCATAAAGAATCTCCTGGCAGACAAGTACGACACGTTCGACAAGACCTTTTTTCTCCAGCTGTTCTACCAACGTCTGCCCGCCACTATCCATCGTAGCCTCTTCACTGTGAAGGACCAGCTTCCCGTGGAGAAACTCGCCACACTTGCCGACGAGCCCATCGAGACTGTTTCTTCGCCCTCCGTCTCCCACACCAAGACAGACCCCCTTTAAGAGCGCCTCGTCGACATAGTGACACAGCTCACTCTGCAAGTTAGCGAGCTCAAGGAACAAGTTAAAGCAGCAGACCGCCGTAATTTTTCCCGCAGGCAATGTTCCAGATCCAGACCAAGATCCAAGAGCACGAATTGCACCCCAGCGGTATGTTACTACCATGCCCATTTCGGTTCCAAGGCACGCATATGTAACCAACCCTGCGCCTTCACCCATTCCCCCACTAACTTCAACGGCGAACATTAAAGGTGCACAATGTTTGCCCCTCCTCCTCACAATTCCTCTACATCAGAGACCCTCTGACGCGCCATTTATCTTTTATTGACACCAGTGCTGCAGTAAGCATACTTCCTGCTAGAGCCAGTTCACGGATGTTACCACCACTCACTTCCGTCTACTCAGCAAATAAAAAATAATAATAATAATAAATAAATAAATGAATAAATAAACAAATAAATAAATAAGATCGACGTCTTCAAGAAATCTACCCTAACCCTCTCCCTCAACCTCTGCCGTCCCTTCGAGTGGACGTTCTACCTCGCTGACGTATCTCAACCAATCCTCGGAGCATATTTCCTCAACCACTACTGTCTTCTCGTACACATACAGCCCGTCGCCTCTACGATATCTCAACACGCCTCTCGTCCTTCGGCCACAGTCGAACTGGAGTTAGCACCAGCATCTCCGTCACCAGTCAAGACACCCCTTTTGCTTCCCTACTGCAACAGTTTCTCACCCTCACTCAGCCATATCCATACACACAGCCGATACGTCACCACGTTAAGTATCGCATCGTCACTTCTGGCCGCCCAACCCACGCCAAGATATGACGTCTCGCACCCGAACGACAACGCATCGTCAAAGCCGAGTTCGAGTCCCTTATGCGCCAAAGAATCATTCGGCCCAGCAACAGCAACTGATCTTCAACGCTTTACGTCGTACCTAAAAAGAGCGGTGATTTGCGACTGTGCGGCGACTACCGTTCGCTGAACTCCCAAACTGTCTTCGATTGATACCCCATCCCCAACATCCAAGAATTTGGCTCCCAGCTCTTCGGCTGTATCATCTTTTTTACGGTGGATCTTGTTCAAGCCTTCCATCAGATCCCTGTCCACCCTGATGACATCCCGAAGACTGCCATTACCACCCCATTTGGCCTCTACGAGTACGTCCGGATGCCCTTCGGCCTGAAGAATGTAGCACAGACATTCCAGTGCTTCATCGACGAAGTTCTACGTGGCTTACCCTCCTGTTTCGCCTACATAGATGACCTCCTCGTCGCCAGACCTGGTAATGCCGCCCACCGCCGTCACCTCGAAGAAGTACTCACCCGTCTAAGAGACTACGGAATCCAAATCAACGCCGCCAAGTCGAATTTTGGATATATCTCCGTAGATTCCATCGGGCACACTTTCTCCCCCACTGCAATTTTACCTCTGAATACCAAGTGTGATGCCATCCGCCAGTTCCCGAAGCCCTTCACCCAGAGACGCCTCAAGCAGTTCTTAGGTATGGTAGATTTTTACAATTGCTTTATTCCTAAGTGTTCCCTCATGTTACAACCTTTGTATTCTCTCATTAGGCCTTGCAAGCGTGGTCAGTCCATTAAGCTCGCTTGGTGTCCTGAAGCCGACGAAGCTTTCGCTTCTGCGAAGACTGCGCTGCACACCGTCGCCATCCTCAGTTTCCCTGCCCGGGAGGCCCTCACATCCATCGCCACTGACGCCTCCAACGACGGAATCGGCGCCGTCTTGCAACAATACGTCGACAATGCTTGAAAGCCGCTCGCCTTCTTTTCCAAGAAACTGAGCAAGGCTGAGAAGAACTACAGCGCATTCGACAGGGAGTTGCTTGCTGTCTACCGGGTAGTCCAACGATTCAGTTATTTCCTTGAAGGTCGACAGTTCATCATCTTCACAGACCATAAACCCCTCACCACCACTTTCCAAGTTAACAAAGCCAGCTATACAACTACTAAGCTCCGCCACTTACAGTACATTTCTCAGTTCTCCACAGATATTCGTTACGTCCAAGGTACTGACAACGCACCCGCTGACGCCCTCTCCAGGGACATCAATTCCGTTTCTTCGCAGTCTCCTGTCATCGACTACGCCGCCATTGCAGCAGCACAGGCCAACTGCGGCGACTGTCGGACAACCCTTCCCTCAAGATGGAAAAAAAATCAAGTACCTGGCACAGACACCCGTCTGTGTGCTGACGTTTCCACCGGCAACCTTCGCCCCTTTATCCCAACGTCATTCCAGCATCAACTCTTCCGCCACCTTCATGACCTTGCTCACCCTGGTATCCGTGCATCCCAACGGATGTTGACATCCAAGTTCATCTGGCCAAGCATCAACAAGGACGTCAGGTACTGGGCCCGCACCTGCCTCCAGTGCCAGGCCTCTAAAGTAACACGATACACATTTTATCCACTAGTTCCTTTCCCACTTGTCTCTACCAGGTTTAGCCACATGCACGTCGATATCGTCGGCCCCCTCCCATACTACAACGGCTACAAGTACGTGTTCACCTGTGTCGACCGCTTCACTCGTTGGCCTAAGGCGATTCCTATTCCTGATATCAACACCGACACCGTTGCACGAGCGTTCGTCGACAACTGGATTGCTCGCTTCGGTGTCCCGACCAACCTAACCTCGGACAGAGGCAGCCAGTTCAAGTCGATCTTCTGGAACAAGGTAATGGCCCTCCTTGGTATCCGACGTTACCGTACTGCTAGTTACCATCCCCTGGCAAACGGCATGGTAGAGCGTTTTTATCGCCAGCTCAAGGCTGCCCTCTACGCCCATGCCCTTAACAACGAGCTCTGGTCAGTGGCGCTGTCCCTTGTGCTCCTTGGCATCAGGACCTCCCTCAAGGTTGACATTGGCCACTCTCCTGCTGAACTCGTTTTCGGCACCACCCTCAGGCTTCCCGGAAAATTCGTCGCTGACGTGCCTCACTCTAACTCCTGTACTCCACATGACTTCGCCTTCTAACTGGAGGAGACCATGGCCAAGCTCCACCCCGTCTCGGCACGCCACACCAAGTCACCTAGAACCTTCGTGAGCCAGGACCTTTTCCAGTGCACCCATGTCTTCATCAGAACGGACGCCGTCAGAAAAGCCCTCCATCCTCCGTACGAAGGGCTCTTCGAATTTTTGCGCTGCACCAGGAAGACCGTGACAATTAAGCGCAACGGACAGTGTGACCACATTTCCATTGATCGGATCAAATCGGCCTACCTTTTTGACCCCACGGACACTCCCGTTAACAGCACTCACAATCCTACACACCACTACTGCAATGTCCCCTTAACGCATATACCATTGTTGTATAATAGAATTTGTAATCTTGGTCAAACAATTATCTATATCAATTATAACCAAAATTATATATTGTAAATATTAAGTCACATACAAGGTTAGCCCTTATATTGTAAAATGTATTTATATGTAAAATTATTTGCATACCCTGTACAAAGCAACACACCACTACTGCAGTGTCCCCTTAACGCATATACCATTGTTGTATGATAAAATTTGTAATTTTGGTCAAACAATTATCTATGTCAATTATAACCAAAATTATATATTGTAAATATTAAGCCACACACAAGAAAAACCCTTATATTATAAAATGTATTTATATGTAAAATTATTTGCATACCCTATACAAAGCAACACACCACTACTGCAGTGTCCCCTTAACGCATATACCATTGTTGTATAATAAAATTTGTAATCTTGTTTAAACAATTATCTATGTCAATTATAACCAAAATTATATATTGTAAATATTGAGTCACATACGAGGATAGCCCTTATATTGTAAAATATATCTATATGTAAAATTATTTGCATACCCTGTACAAAGCTTTAAAATATTCATTATGTATAATTTATGTGATGGCGAACGGGAAATGCAATAAGTCCAGAAGAGATAAGGTATTTCATTTATCCTTCACTTTTGGACGATACCCATTTACCACAATGTGGTAACTAACCACATCAAAAGTATAGGGAAGACAACTTGAAAGAAAGTATATCGAACTAGCAATATAAGGATAAGCAAGATACCATGAAAAATGTAGAAAACGTGGAAACAGAACAGGTGAAAATCTAAACATAATACAAAAGTAAATCAAGAAACCCAGAAAAGAGAAATAGGCAAGACGTTTTAATTAAGAAAACAAAATAACACGAGGAAAAGAAGAATGCTCATATGAGGGAAGCGAATGACAAAAGAAACGAAAATAAGATGAGAGCTGAAAAAGACGTATACATGGGCACATGACATAGTAAGAGATGAGCTGAAGAGTTCCTTCTAACTCCTTGAACCCTCTCATGTTCACTTTGAAGTTTGTTGCGGCAAGGACCAAGCAATTCTAGTCGGTGAAAATCTGTACCATTTATTCAGTTGACTTCTGGACCACGGCCTTTTATTCAGCATAAGATCAGGCGCTGGCCTTAATGTGGTCTTCCAAAATTAAGACCCATTCATATTGGGCCCAAACTTTAAATAAATTAGATCGTCTAATGTTTGTCATAACAATTCATACGCATAGCCGCTATAGTATCGAAGGAGTTAAAACAATGTGAAGGGAGACTGCTGAAACAGTGTAGACCTTGGAAAGAGGGAGTAGGTGAGGGGAGGGAGAGAAGAAAGGAGAGAGAAGGGAGGATGAGGAAAAAAGATGATCCAGGTGCATCATATTTACACGTAATCTTGCTAAACTCACTTTTATTTTATCTTATTTGTTTTCCACTATCGTGTCTAGAAATAACAACTCAAAGCATTTAACTTGAAGCCTCTTCACCTGATGAAGGTTCGGCAAGGACTTATTACAAAGAGTGGAAAAGTGGGGGAGCCAGAAGATTAACTTGCGACGATGAGACCTAAAGAACAACAGGAGTAATTTTTGTGGTACTTAAAAAATGGGAAATACAACCTTGTCCAAGATTGTTTTCCATCCTTACATGCCCGGGACATTGATGACGCAAGATTTGAACTGAAAACTACTAAAGTAATCAAACCTGTGTACCATTCCTCCATTCACTTTCAGATCTAATTCAGTTACTCTAAGATTTCTGATATCAAATTGAAGATTACTATTGTCAAGAGTATAATACATGACCGTATTTTGTTGTTTACAGTTTAGTTTTGTGATATGAATTAAATGCACATCATTGTATTCATGTTTGCGTCTTAATAACACAGAGCAATTTAACTGGTAATACAACAGGAGCCTAATTAAATTCTCTCGTGCATAATTGATAATGTCGGCGTGAATGCAAATCTGAAAAATATTTTCTGCCGTGCTGCGCAGTGGAGAACTATTTTATTAATCATACACACCTGATTTCACAAACTGAGAGCAATCTTGATACTTTCGAGTTGTTATCCTTTATTTAAGTTTTGAGAATTAAAGACTATCCTTATAATTAATTTTCCTAAATTCCATTCAATAAGGACCCTTGCACTCTTTTTTTGTCTATTTTTATAATTGGCTCGAGATATATCGGGGTTGGAGGAGTAATTACCAAAGGGGAGAGGAATCTGTTGAAACTGTGATTGCTGCAGATTAACTCATTATTTTAGTTTAAATCGAATCTTCTTGTAGTATCTTTTTTTATTGACAGAATTCCAAGAAAAAAATAGAAGTAGAATACTGATGATCACGGAAAACTCTGAATCTGTAAATCTATTTCGTGTCTCTTGAAAATTAGTATTTCTTGACATGCTATTTTTTTCTTTTATTTGTTATTTATTGATTGGAATTTACTTCATCAGGTATCTATTTATATTTGTCCTTTCTAGTCAATCATATTTTGACATTTGTTTACTACCTAGGTCACTCACTATTCCTTTCATTGTTTAATGGACTGTTAACTTTTTCATGTCCCCCCTATGTCGGATTTTTAGGTTACAAAAACGCAATTCCCTCCTTGGGCATTTCCGTTGAAGTGAAAAGAATATTTTTCTTGTCTTAGCTTATGCTTCTAGGTCTCGCGCGGAAGATACTCTCACTCTTCGGCATCAACAATGTAGTATGTAGAAATTATTATTATCATTATTTATTTATTTATTTTTTGTTGTTGTGAAAATTAAAAACGAACATCTTCCTGTGTTGGAAACAGAAATGATTAATCGTTAATGATGTCGATTATAGACTTAATGAAAAAGCAATTTGGTGTATAGGTATGTGCATGAAATTCATTCAGTCACTGGAATTGTATATTAGCTGCATAGTTTTGAATATCTATATTTGATAGGAAATGAGATGCAAAATTTTAGTGCTGAAATTATTGATAGAAGAACAACATCATTCAGCGGTACAACCCCATTTTATAATATCACAGGAAATACAAAGCAGAGTAATGTCTTGTATATCAAAGACTAAGAGTGGCGGGTCATAGGTTTTCAACCGGAAATATAATTCCTGTTACGCATTTATGTGTGTTATACGTTTTGATAAAGACAAAAAATTATTTAAAACACGTTTGACAAACGTAAGTTTGGGTTACGAATCAACATCATTTAAATATCTGCGTTAATTGTATAAAAAATTATCGTCTTGGATCCTACATATATGCATTTTGAATATATGATGTAATTTTTTACTGTAAAAATATATATAATGTTGGGTTGTCATAAAAGTTAGTTAAAAGCTTACGTGTCTAATGTTGTGTTGGAACATTCTAGAAGTTTTGTTCGAGAAATGATGTCTGACTTTGTCTTAGAAATTACGACTTGTATATGATACACAGCCGTTCACCATAATCATACGACTTTAACACCTTGTTTCCTTATTTCTGGATGTTACTTGTATATTCAAATTTTGCCTTTCATTTTAAAGGGTCAATATTATTTTACGTGCATGAAAGACAGCTTTCGAACAACAAAATTTCATAATATCATTTCTTTCCTTTGTAAAGGTTTATAATCCTTATCATAAACCTTAGAATATATTATGTAACGTTTTTGAATAATTTTATATGGAAAAATTATGTAATTAGATAGCATTTCGGTTGAAATGGAGCTTTCATCACAGTCGTAGAAACGACTGTAGGCCAGACTTGATTCAGTTATCGAACGATACGGTCTACTCTAGATATCTAAGATTCTGATCATCCTGTGGCATGAACAATTTTCATCCTTTGTAGATAGCCAATTTGCAATCGTTAATTCTTGTACAAAGAGGATAACTGCAATTCTCTATTTTCTTCTCAACCAAGGGAGTGCTACAGAGATGAAAAGAATAACCTAGCAGCAATCACAATAAAAAGGAAAATGTCGCTCAGTACAGAAAGGTTAGCCGCAATTTTCTAGTTCCCTCTTAACCTAGGGAGTGCCACGGTGATGATGAGAATAGCCTGATGACATCTAGAGACAAAGAAAAGGTGCCACCCATTATTGAATGCGCTAACATATAAAAAGGAGGGTTTTAGTGCGTATATCTTTTCCTTTCTCAAATTATAATAAGCATGTGTCATAGTTTCATCAAGAAAGTGTAAGCTAAACAGGCTTTTGATAAAGTCGCTGTTTTATATAGTCTTACACAACAAACATATATATCTCTTATGGGAAATCAGTGCGAGGGTATTGACATCTTCGTAACATGCAGTTAATATTTCAAAGATTATTTTCTTTTTCGCCTATGAGGACCAAATCGTCTATGTTAGAGGTAATATTTCTAATCATAAAAGAATAATTGTTTTTGTATTACTGCTGTCTCTCTTTTATGCTGTCCCTTTGAACCTATTCTTTACCACTTCTATGAATATTTTTTCCTTTCCTGATCCCCTTGTGGTGTGAGGGAGAATAATGCTGCCAATATAATCCCATGCGTGATGCACAAGGCAACAAATAGGACAGAGTGAGAGGGCTAGAGACCTCCTACTTTGTATTTTTCTCTTTAAAAAAAATCAAGGCATAAGAAAGCTTTTGAGGAGGTCTCCATCTATAACGTGCTCTCTGGCATAAGCCAGGGGGCACGTTATTTCTCTCACACACTGTCGCCAGTCCCCACGGCCTCTCCGAGCAAGTTCGCACGCAGACACCACACTCCAAACAACTTTTTATGTTTTTTATCAATTCAACCCCCCCCCCCCAAAAAAAAATGCGGGCGACCACAACGTTGCATCCATCGAGTGCTGTCTCTTGTAGGTACAACCCTATGAGTGCGATTAACATCAGGTAAACATCCCACCGCAAATGACGTTCGCGAATTTGTGTTGTATTTGTGTAACCTATAATCATTTTTAGGACTTTGTTTTGTATGGCCTGGAGGACGTTGTGGTGCGTCTTAGTGAGATTAGGGACCCAAGCAGGGCTCGCATAATTCATCACTGAGCGTATTGATTGTCTGTATACTGTAGTATTAGTTCCTTTGTCTTTTCCAAATGCAGTTCCTGGTGTGGCAGTGTCTTCGTCGTGGGACCACCCACTAACCCCATGAGTAGGTGGCCAACCAGCCACAGTATACCTCTGCCACCGGCTTTACGCAGGTGGCACCGATCCCTGAGAGCAGCTTTGTTTACCCGGCAATTACCACAATCCGATTATTTGTTGGCCTATTTGGCGTGAACTTAGACTGCTAAAGCCTCTGAAACCGTAATATATGTAAAGGAACTCCATCCAGACCCTTCGTAAATGGGTCATAAAAAGTGTGTGGAAGTAGTACATATTAAAAGAAAAGGAAAGAGATAGATGTGTTAGTTTGAGTAAAATTAAACTTAACGAAAGTTGAGGGAGAGCCTGGAAATGTGATGGGTGGGCTGTCGGAGTGACGAGGAGGGGGAAAAGGGGAGAGAGGAATAGAACTGCTGTTGGTTGGCGAAATAGTGGGTGTATGGTAGTGTGGGAAGAAGTGTTTTGACGATGGTGTAGGCGAGGGTAAAATTGATTTGAGAGATGTTGGTTTTTGTGAGTGTTTGCGGCCCTGGTGGTGGAAAGGGTGAATATAGAGGCAGGCGTGTTAGATTTATACAAATGAGTGTTTAGAGAGCTTTAGGAAGTATGTAAGTGTGTTGATTTTGGTGGATATTACTATTGGGGTAGGAGATAATAAGAATCTAAGGAGATTACAAGAGACCATATCCCTCACATAAAGTTATCATACCTTCTCTTAAAACAACCAACTATTTCAGCCCTCACTGCATGGTTACTAAGTCTATTCTATTCGGTAACCCTTCTGTTGGTAAACTAGTTCTTGCCTATTTTCTTCTGAAACTTAAATTTGTTAAGTTTAAGCCCTTTATTACAAGTCCTGCCCTGCTAATAATATGATGACCTTGCCTGTAGCGCCCGTGTTAAATTCCTTAGCTTACTTGAATATCTCTATTAGATTACTTCGCACTCTTCATCTTTCCAGAGAGTGTAAATTAAGATGCCTAAGATCGATTGATGGGGAGGTGCAGGTGTCAGTTGGGGAAATTTAGTCTAGAGAAAATGTTAGAAAAGTGTTTGGAAATATGGTAATAGCCGACACAGTATTTAAGAAGAGTGGCAAGTGTTGTTATACGTGGGACGGGGTGGTGGGTGGGAAAGGGGACGAGAGGCTGTTGGTGGACTATGTAGTGGGACCAAAGTGGAGGACATAGATGCATGCAGGGAAAGGAGCGGGGATTGTTGAATCATTATCTGGTAGAGGAGAAATTGAAAGAGGAGGTAATGTGGAGGGGGAGGAAAGGGGAGTGATTTTTCCATGAAAAAAGAGGAAGTACTAAGAGAAGTGGAGCGAAGTATGAAGGTGGCGAATAATAGTAAAATAGCAAAGGTGGATGAGCAATGGGTGTGTTTCAAAGAGAATGTGCTAGTGTGTACGGGAACAGCGTAGAGTATGGAGGGATGGGAGGGGGCAGGGAGTTAGTGAGAGGTAAGATGGGAATGGGGTGGAAATGGAAAAGGGGAACTAGCATATTAATACTATTTGTGGGATGGAGTTAGAGAAGCATGTGTTAATTGCAGAACGAGACTGGAAAAAAATAGATGGAGAGGGAAGCAAAAAGGAGTGTAGTATAGAGTGGAGTTGTTATTATATGAAAAATTGTTAAATAATGGTAAGATGTTTAGTAAAAGAAGTGAAAAGAGCAAGCAGGGGGATTCAGGTAGAGAGAAAAAAGTAAAGGGTTACGACGGACGTATGCAATTGGAAGTGACAGTGATGACAAAAAGATGGGCAAGGTGTTTTGGATATTTGTTGGATGTCTAAGAGTTTGATGAGAGTTTGAATTTTGCAGTGAAGGATGCCAGGAAAGTAAGTGAAAGGTGATGAGAATAATGATGCAAAGAAAAATAAAAGATACAAAAAGGCATTGGAAGAAATAAAAGTTAGCCATATAATTTGATGGATGTCAAGTGAGCATCTGACAAAGGAAGAAACAGTTGTAGTGGACGTGCTAGTGAGATTGTTTAATGTGTGTCTGAGGGGAGGGAAAAATACCAGTGGACTTGGAGGGGGGTGTTGAATGTATGGTTTCACTGTAAAAACGAGCAAGGGGGCATATATAAATGTGGTAGCTTTAGAGGGATTATTCTATTTAGGGTTATTGGTGGGGAGTATGGGAGAGTTTTAAGTGACAGCATTAGGAGAAATACAGGGGATGCGATTGGAGAAAAACTTTATGGATCTGGCTGGAGAAAATGGTTCCTAGATAAGATTTTGGCCATTCCACCTCATGCATCACAACATCCTCCATATACAACCATTCTCCATTCACCCCTGTCTTCTGTCCCTCCCGTCCTTCCTCAACAGACATTCCCCTCTTCCCCAAAGCCCCCTTCACCCCATCCATCCACCTCATCCTAGGACGTCCCTTCATGTTCACTCCCTCCACATATGCCTTCCATACCTCATTTACTAGTCTTTCTTCACTCATTCTTTCCATGTGTCCAAACCATCCCAATATTCTTTCATCAACCCTATCTCCCAACCCTCTTTTCACCCCTGTTCTCCTCCTCACCTCCTCATTTCTCACTCTATCCAGCCTAGTAACACCCATCATACTTCTCAGACACCTCATCTCAAACACATTTAAACTCCTTCTCTCTTCCTCTCTTATGTTCCATGTTTCTGCTCCATACAGTGCTGTGAGCACAATCGCTCCTTCATATAGTCTCCTCTTAGCATCCATTCCCAAATGTCTATTCCTCATTACACTCTTTAATCCACCAATGCATTTACTCGCTTCTCTCAATCTACATTCTACCAGCACCTTCACTCCACCCTTTTCTGCCACATTTGCACCCAAGTATCTAAAACTATCCACTTCCTCCAGTCGCTCTCCCTTAATGCTCACTTCCAGACTACTGCCACTTTCACCCCTTGTACATCTCATCACCTTACTTTTACCCACATTTATCTTCAGCTTTCTTCCATCACACACTCTCCCAAACTCTGTCACCAACTTCCTCAATCCCTCCTCCGATAAAGGTAAGTTCATGGAATGTACAAGAAGTGAGGGTGGCAGTTGATTGGAGACGAGTTTAAACGGTGAGAAGGTGGAAAGAATAGAGAGCTTTTTTTTTTGTATTTGGGATCACTTGATGCGGTAGGTAGAGGGATGAGGTGGAGGTGAATTATATGTTAAGGGAAGCAAATAAATGTCTAGGAGCAATGAAGAGTGTCACAAGAAGTGAAAGCAAAGAGGAGACTGTACAAAGAAGTGATTGTGCCTACAACACTGTGTTGTGATCATGAGGGATTTTGATTATAGGAACATTAATAAGGATATTTTAGTACGAGATAAGGAAATTTAAATTTGTTTAGAGGTGATACGAGATATTTTCTTAAAGCAATTGATTACCGAGCCTATGGGGGAGAGAATGATAATTTGGACTTCCTGTTAACAAATACGATGTAATAAGAAAAGTATCAGTGGATAATAGGCTAGGTATTTAACGAGCATCAAGATATAAGATTAAGCATTAAATGGGACCAAATCAATAGTAAGAATAACATATTAGTGCCTGACCTTAGAAAGCCTAATAAGCTTATCAATCCGGGAGCAATAGGCATGACCTAGATCATGATAGGTTGGAAGTAGGGTAACTCACATGTAACAAATTTAGATTTGAAAAGGAAATAGACAAAAATTGTTTTGTCAATAGGGTGGTCAACGAATGGAATAGACTTAGTAACCATGTAGTGAGCGCTGAAACTATCAGTTGTTTTAAGAAACAGTTAGACAACTTTATGGATGGGGATGACAGGTGGTGGTCCTGAATTCTGAATTCCTAGGAAAGACCACCCGCTTGCGCGGGATCGGTTTTTGTGGGAGGGGAAGAATGTCTGTATGAAAATGAAAAGATAGCAGTGTATAAAAGAGGGCTATTGCCACCGGGCGAATTAGCAAGCGATTAGGGGCTGCTGGTGGTCGTGGCTCGGGAGAAATGGACTGGGAGCTTGGACGGTGGCGCCGACGCCGGGATTAAAAACAGATTACAATCACCAAAAGCTCAGAAAATGGTAGGAGGCGTAGTAGGAGAGAAATGTGGAAAAACGGAAAAATCTTTAGTGGGAGGTAAACTGAAATGAGGGGATGTAGTATAAGAGAAAGTTCGAAAGGAAGCGAATTTTAGTCGAAGAAAAAGTAAGTGTAGATGTTTGTGCGTGGGTCGTGGCTATGTTTGTGAGAGGTGTGTGTGTATCTTACGGGAAGTGAGTAGAGTTTACTTCCCGCGTGTAGAGTGCTTTCCTGATTAGCCCCAGGAAAGGCATGGGCTCTCCTGCTTCTCCCCAGGTTGGGTTTGAGTTGTGGTGGATATGGAGCTGTCTTGTGTAGGCCTTATGGTCTCTTGCAGTCTCCTTCATTATCATGTTCTTATGTTATGTTCTCTCTGGAGAGACGAAGACTGCGGGGTGATCTAATAGATATTCAGATGGGTCAAATACTTTAACAAGGGTGATACAGGCATTGGTAGGACTCGTAATAATAAATTTGAATTATATAACTTTTGGTTTAAGAAGAAAAGAGACAACTTTTTTCCCATGTCGGCAGGATGGGTAAAGTGTGAATGTATGTTTTGATTGACCACCCCCACATAAAGCGGAGACGTATTTTAGGTAAATGTATACATATGAAGAGCAGTAAGATAGTCAACTGGGGAAATATTGCCATTAGATTTTTATATATATAAGCTTACGCTTCCTACTTTTTGTGTACCTAATATTGTGTCTAATGAATTTTAATTTGCTCATCCACTCTGAACTGAATGGACACCTGTTTTTAACACATGCATCACAAAACTTTATCCTAAAGAACGCCATCGTTGTGGCATTTCTTCTCTTGTATATTGTTATTTGATGGTGTGTCCTGACATCAACTGAATAGAATCGTTGGTATTAGTAGGAACAAATTCTTGTAGTGTCATTGTAGGGATGGGGTTGACAGGCACGTTGCTACCTTGATATATTGAGAAAAGTTTTTCAGCCTGGTATTTTCTTCAGTATACAGTACAGTTGGATGTGAATAGCAGGTTAACAACTATCTATTTACTTCAAGAAGTTAATATTGTACTTTTTACTGTGGGTGGAGAGATAGTTGTTATGATTTATTTTCGTAGAGAGCCTATATGTAAGGCGAGTAAAAGAAAGATAAACAAAAGGATAAAAAAAAGGAAAGGAAAGAAAAGAAAAAGAAAAAGAAGAAAAATGTAAAAGAAAGAAGACAAAATAAAGAAAAGTGGAAAGAGAGAGAAAAAAGAAAAAGAAAAGAAAAGAAAATAACAAAAAAAAAAGAAAAAAAAAAAAAGAAGAAAAGGAAAAAATAATCGAAAAACAGAACAGGAAAGAAAAGGAGAGAAAAGAAAAGAAAATACAAGAAAAAAGAAAAGAAAATAAAAGAAAAGAAAAGAAAAGAAAGGAAAAGAAAATGAGGAACCCCCCACTTTGACACTAACATCAAGTGACTTCCAATTTGATCTAGAAATGACTATCCTGGCTAAACCATACTAATTAATATCTTAAGAATCAATGTGTAAATTTGGGACGTTTGCAGATTTTCATCTGTCTTATTCCATATAATCTTATTTCAATTATTAGGATCACTGGTCTGTAATAGCTTTGATAATGTTTATTGTTATAAAGCCAACCACATATATCTTTCAAACTCTTAGATTTACATTTCATTTGCAATTGCCAAAATATACTTTATTGTCAAATATATACAGAGAATGTATATTTCCTGTTATACTGTTTACTTTCATAATATTCATTATACCCTCGGTACATGTTTATATTTCTTATAAAATTTCAGATTTCTTTTTCAATATTCAGAGCGTCATAATTTGTTTATTCATAATTTTCCTGTGGTAACTTCTGCTTTGCATTTCACCTTTTGAGTTTGTTCGCCTGCTTCATCTTGCATTCCTTAGAGGCTTTCCTTCTACATTGTCTTCATTCTTTTTTATGTGTTCTTATTACTCTTTTTATGTCAATACTAATATTATTTAAAGCAATGAGTATATTGATGCATTTTGAATTTTCTGCTTTGTCTACAGCAAGAATATTCTATTGCCCTAAATGATGGCTATAGAATGTAAAGAATTGATTCTGTGTGGATCAACTCGTTTGACCCAGTAACGTGTTTTATTCTTTATAATGGAATAGTATAGTGACAAAGAGGACTTCTTTTGCAATAACGCCAGATCATAAAGACAAGTATCGTTCCACATAAATTGAGCTCTTAACTAAATCTAGAAGCCATCGTGTCTCGCACTTCTGTACAGTATAGTGGACATTGCAAAAAGCGCTAAAGATAATTCAGATATGCAATAAGGCGATAAGTGTGTTTATATAATTTTATCAACAGAACGATAAATCGGAAATATTGACCGTATCCTCGATGACTAGTCCAAATTTATAAGCATCACGCGTAACACGAACGTACTAGAACAGAAGGTTAGGAGCTTAGGGCAGGAGATGCGTAGCTACGGTTTAAACCAGTGGTTCCCAAACTTTTTTTTTTTTTTTAAGTTTTACAACTACACATACTAAGTTAACATTAATCCTAATGCCTGGTACCGTAATGTTTTCTTTATTTTATTTTATTTTTATTTATATTTATTTATTTATTTATTTATTTACCCCTCCATTACCCCAGAATTTTTTTTACCTCCCCCCCAGCGGGTAATTTACCCACAGTTTGGGAACCACTGGTTTAAACCATCACCCTTGTTCTAAGCGCTTGAACTGTTGGGGTAGGTAATAATCACTGCTGGTAATTGAAAAGGTGGGCGGTATTCGAACCTACAACTAAACAAATGCGAGAACAGATCGCTTCCGATTACTCCACCAGTGCACATAGAACGCATCATCAAGAGAGTCAACAAAACCATTAAATCCATTAGTGCTGAAATTGACAGCATCACACTATTTAGTATGCCAATGTAAAAACAAATAAGCCAGTTAAACTGCTTTATCCTATTATCAGCCAGATTCTTAACTTAAAGAATTCCTCAGTCAATAGATTCGCCACACAAACGCCATACGTAGTAACGTAGCAGACACATAAAGTGTGGCCTTCTCTAACTTTCTGAGTTGGTGAAAGGCTTGGATTCAAATAAACATTTTGCTTCTCTAGACACGATTTCTCTCTTTACAAATGTTTCAGTCAATTAAACAACTTGCTTACTTTTGGACAGAGTATACCGTAAGTCGTGTAGGAATTTGAAAGACAATTTTAAAAAGAGGTAAAAAATGCTTTGGAAGGAAGTAAAAGGAATATGGGGATGAGTCAGGTAAAAGATAAAGGTTAAGGGTGCAGATGAACAGATGTTAATGGAAATAAAGACGATAAGGGGAAGATTGGTAAGGCATCTCAGAGATTTACTAGATGTGGGAAGAATAGAGAAGGACTGATTGTGGCAGTGGGGTATGCTAGATGGTTGTGATGTGAAAAAACAATTATAGGAGTATAGGAAAGGATGAGGTAAAATATAATTGAAAGCAATAAAAGATGGCAAGGCATCTGGATTAGGTGGGTGTGACGTAGAATGACTGACGAAGGTAGAGACAGTAGAATTGGAATAGTGGATAAGCAAATGAGGTTTCTTAATATGTACCTTAGGAAAGGAATGTACCAGAGGACTGCAGGAGTGCTTGTATGATTCGACTTTACAAAGATAAAAGGAGCAAATATGAATGTAGTACTTTTAGAAGGATCGGCTTTTTATGTGTATATGGAAAACAGATGACACGGTGTTCATTGAAACTATTAATAGTGGAACACAAGGAGTAATTGGAGAAGAACAGTGTGAGCTTAGGAAAGGGAAAGGATACGTGAGTCTAATGTTCATAGTAAGGCAGATATTAGAGAAATTTATGGCAGATGGAAAGGATATACTTTGAGTTTCAACGAATCTGGATAAGGCATATGACAGGTTCGACAGGAAGGTATTAATGTGTTACACACATACACACACACACACACACACACACACACACACACACACACACACACACACACACACACACACACACACACACACACACACACACACACGCCGCGCGCGCGCGCACTTTTATATATATATATATATATCACAACAAAGAAATGCCGTAGCACATTTGTAAAATAATACTGATGACCCACTTTCGGAGAAGAATAAGCGAAGATATAGAGATCTGTATATTTCGATCACTTACTGTGATCCTCTTCAGCAGATATGAGTTACAAAGTACAGAACAATGTGTATTTATAGTGAGACAGTGAGGTAGCAAGAGGGGACGGGGCTCAGGTCAACACGCCCGGCACGCATGCTCGCATCTTGGTGGCTCAGGTCACATGACCGGCGTTGCATGGGCCTTGTTGATTTTTGTCCACCGCTAATGTTGATGGTAACATTTTATTTATGGCAAAATAAAAAATACAGTCTGGTGACCATTGACCATGGGAAATGTTGTAATTTGGGAAATTATTTATTAAGGAGGATTCTACTATTTTTCTTCTGAAACTACATTTGGATTTATAAATTATTTCAGCATCGTCCCAATTTATTCGGTGGTTTTTATTGGCGACGTGCTGAAATACTGAAATTCCGCAGCATTTCAGCACGTCGCCAATAAAAACCACCGAATAAATTGGGACGATGCTGAAATAATTTATAAATCCAAATGTAGTTTCAGAAGAAAAATAGTAGAATCCTCCTTACTAAATAATTTCCCAAATTACAACATTTCCCATGGTCAATGGTCACCAGACTGTATTTCTTCTTTTACCATAAATAAAATGTTACCATCAACATTAGCGGTGGACAAATATCACCAAGGCCCATGCAACGCCGGTCATGTGACCTGAGCCACAAAGATGCGAGCATGCGTGCCGGGCGTGTTGACCTGAGCCCCGTCCCCTCTTGCTACCTCACTGTCTCACTATAAATACACATTGTTCTGTACTTTGTAACTCATATCTGCTGAAGAGGATCACAGTAAGTGATCGAAATATACAGATCTCTATATCTTCGCTTATTCTTCTCCGAAAGTGGGTCATCAGTATTATATATATATATATATATATATATATATATATATATATATATATATGTGTGTGTGTGTGTGTGTGTGTGTGTGTGTGTGTGTGTGTGTGTGTGTGTGTGTGTGTGTATATATACATATATATATATATATATATATATATATATATATATTGATAGCGTAAGCTGGGTTTGAATACTCGGCTCATCTACGTTTAAATTTCGACGGATGCCTCCTTCGAGCGATTCTCAGTCTCATTTCCGATGGTACGGAATTAAAAGTGATATGTGGTTGGAAAAAGATATTAATTGATCACTGGGAACCATTCAGTGTGTATATATGTATACATATATACATGTATATATATATATATATATATGTATATATATATGTAAATCATATATAGATATATATATATATATACAGGTATATATATGTATATATATATATATGTAAATCATATATATATATATATATATATATATATATGTATTATCCATCTGAAGAGATGAAGATAGGAGAGTGGTAAAGAAACACACAAATCAAAGATGAGTTTATTCCTCTCTGAAGGTGTCAAAGCCGAAACGTTAGAGGAATAAACTGACTTGTGTGTTTCTTTACCACCCTCCTATCTATCTATCTATCTATCTATCTATCTATATATATATATATATATACATATATATATAGGTATATATATGTATATATATATATATATATATATATATATATATATATGTATATATTATATATACATATATATGAGGAAGGCTGTTGAAGGTAATATTTTTTTACGTGATTTATAGAGTTTATGTTAGGGTAGAGAATAGAGTTGTTTAATTTTGAAATGGGCTCTGCCTAGGTTAAATAATGCTACTATGTTTTTTCAACGTGCACATGGATGCGGTAGTACGGGAGGTGAATGTGAGGGTCATGGGTGGGGGTTTGGAGACGGTAAGTTAGATTAAAGGGATGTGGGAGATAATACAGTTGTTGTTCGCAGACAACACTGCTCTAGTGGCTAGGTCGGAGGAGAGTAAAAAATTATGCTTACGACACTGTATGGAATTGATTCTTGGAATCTAAGGAAGGCAGAAAAAACTAAGTGTTCATGAAGTGTAGGGAGGGTTTTAAGGATGGAGAGCATGAGAAATATAGTGAGGTGGAATGGTAACTGGCATGTAGGGTTCATTAAAGAATATTGGAATGGTTTGGGCATATGGAACAAAAAATGTGGAAGGCAGAGGAAGATAGACTTAAGTTGAAAGGTAGATGAATGAAAAGAGGGGGGGATAGATGGATGAGTTAAAGGGGGGCTTGGTAAAAAAGGATAATGTCTGTTGAATAGGAAAGGGAGAAAATAATAGCTAGGTGTGAGTGGAGAGTGATTGTGAATGGATGGTGAATTACGCGGCAAGAGAATTTTTCTTCTTATCTTCCTTGTATTACTCGTGAGTTGGTCAGCCATGTAAAGAAGCCGTGGGAGTAACCAGCATTAAGTCTCGGGCTCTTCTGTGGAGGCGTAGGTTTTTTTTTTTTTTTTTTTTTTTTTTTTTTTTTTTTTTTTTTTTTTTTTTTTTTTTTTTTTTACCCCGGCCAGTGGATGGGAGGAATGGTAAAAACATATTGGCGTTGGAGGGATGGTGTAGGATGCGTGAAGGGTGGGTGCCAACATCCTTAGAAGAAGGAAAAGGACTTTTGACATATGCCTGACGTATGTATATTGTGATGTTTAGATTCCAAAATAAAAGTTCTCCGAGGATGAATTTGTCTTCGTCCGACATCTACACACAAATGCCCTTTACAGATACACTAGCGGAAATATATTTGTTAAGCTTTAGTTCTCGCAGACTTCTTTATGGGTATTATCGATAAGCGTGTCTTTGCTGATATCCAGAGGATTAGCACGCGTTGCCGATATATCGATGACCATTTTGTTTGTACAGATATTGAGCCCGAGCTACAATTACTGCATTAATCTGTCGAGGATAAATCTGGTCTACACTTCACCATAGGAAATTAATATAAAGATACGTATTGAAAACCGGTCACCAATTTTCACCTTTTCTATTTCAGTAGCTAGGATATTACATCACGAATGAGTTAGATGACACTTTATCTGGTAAAGGGTCGAATCCATTCCAGCTATATTTGATTTTGGTGTGTAACGCAGAGGCATCACATAACTTTCCTTTTCATAGGCTGGTATCTTATTGGTCATCTTTCACTCCTGTAATTCTCTAGTACGGTTTTCACACACACACACACACACACACACACACACACACACACACACACACACACACACACACACACACACACACACACACACACACACACACACACACACACACACACACACACACACACACACACACACACACACACACACACACATATATATATATATATATATATGTATATATATATACACGCACACACCCATATACACGCGCGCACACACACACACACACACATACACCCACCCACCCACACACACACACACACACACACACACACACACACACACACATATATATATATATATATATATATATATATATATATATATATATATACATATATATGCATATATATATCTGTAGGTATATACATATATATATACATATATATATATATATATATATATATATATATATATATATATATGCTGAATACCACAGGGAAAAGAAAAATTCTTGGAATCCGAGCGCTTTCGTGATATTTGTTCACATCTTCAAGGATTACAATAGAATGAATAAGTACAGAGTAAGATGAGATATATATACACATGAGAGAGGTTTGACACATGGAAAGGGTACCACTTAAGCTAATTATATCAGGTCAGGTCAAGTCTTGAAGGGTAGGGGTGGGTGACCTTATTCCTTACAGTAATTATCATATATACTCTTAACAATAAATG
>NC_134789.1:26743123-26755623 GCF_046742065.1 Oratosquilla oratoria
CCTTCTTCTCCTCCTCTTCCTCCTCTTCTTATTGTTTCCTTTCCTTGTTCTTCCTCCTCGTCTTCGTTTAAGTCATCCATACCTATGTTTTTTTTTTAATTTATATCTCTTTCTCTTGCAACACATCTCCTTATCAATCACCTCGTTTTCCACCACCTCCTCCCTCACCTTTTCTTCTTCATCCTTCCCAATCCAAGCTCCCTGATCACTTCAGTCAACTTTCTCTCCGTACTTCCTTCTCATTCTTTTTCCTTTTGACGTTTCTTCTCCTCTCACTTTCTCTTTTCTTTACTATTTTGAATCACGTCATAGTCTGTTTTCGTTTTTCTTTCACTTTTTCTCTCTCACCTCTTCGTTCTCCTCACTTTTGTAAAAGTATTTTGCACAATTTTCAACTCTCTTTACTTTCTCTACTTACCCCTCTCCTTTCCTCCCTCCTACTGTCTACCCTTCCTTTTTATATTACCTCTCCATTTCCAGACTTCCTCCTCCCTCACCTTTCTTTAAGATAACCCTCCTCTTTTTCTTCCCTCTGGACAGCTTTGCCTTTCTCTTTCCTTGCCTCCTTGTCTACCCTACTCCCTTCTTCCCTTATACTTTCACTTCGTTCTTACCTGCTTGTTTTACGCCAACTTGACATAAACTTTCTTTCTCTCGCTTAGAATTTTCATTCACCATCTCATTTCATCCTCTTCCCCTTCTCCCAGCCCTCTCGTTCTCTAATAGGATTTCCTTGTTCCCCTACGTTCCAAGTCGACAGGTTTACGTTCTTTACTGTCATCTATTATTCTTACACATTTTGCATTTACTGCCTCTTTCAATCTTTCCATATATTCCGTCTCTACATCCCTTTGATTTTTTCTTCCATTTGCATGATTCATCACCTCTAGACTTCTGCATTTTATTATATTGTTTTTTATCCTCGTGTCACTTCACATTATCTCCCTTATCTATCAGTCATTCCTCTATTCCTTCCTTGATCCTTTGTTCTCTTACTCTACACTCTTCTTCACACTCCTTTTCCTTTTTTATGCCTTCTACTTAGGTGATCTATATAAATTCTTACATCTTCTTTCATCATATCTTTATCTTCGTGTTCCCATCCCCCATTTTTTCCCACTACTGTCACCACCTTTGTACCCTCCCAATCTCCAGTTCCTTCCTTTCACCTTTGCCCTTCCCCTCATTCCTTCAGTTCTTCATGTCACCTACCCTTTCCTTTCATTGCCCTTCTTCTACCTTCAGCTTTCCCCTTCCTTCCTTTTCTCCTTCCATAATGACAGGCATAAGCTTTCTTTCCCATTCATTCCACACACTTCGTGTATTCATGCACCAATTTTTTTTATTATTGTAATTATTTTTTACATATTAAATAAAAACAAACATTCGAGTAAGTTGCTCCCTTCCAAGTGGGTGGGCCTTAATTTCACGTCATAGTTATTGTGGCTATCATTATGCGCGTGTCTGAACTTCCTAAACATCTGAACTTCTTCAAAGTAATTCAGGTAATTAGATATGCTTTCATTTTTATTTAATGTGTATATATGTAAATTTTTGAATTATTGAGCATATCAGAAAATGACGTATGCTATATAATGACAACATAAATTTACCATTCATAATTTACTAAAGAAAACTGTTGACAAAAAAAGATTTTTTTGTAGCCATAGATGATAATGTATATAAAAAATACATACACTTACCAATAACCTCCTTCCCACATATAAAGAAAAACAAAGCAAAGCATGTCATCATGACTTACCCGTTCACCTTGCATCATAAACCTATTTGATTTAGGGTTTTAAATTTTTTCCTTTTTAATAGGGAGAAAGCAAATTCACTCCCATCACGCCTCTACCCGAGAAAACCTATACATTAACAATATATGTATTATGGTGTACACACACACACACACACACACACACACACACACACACACACACACACACACACACACACACACACACACACACACACACACACACACACACACACACACACACACACACACACACACACACACACACACACACACACACACACACACACACACACACACACACACACAATCACACACACACAATCACACACACACACACACACACACACACACACACACACACACACACACACACACACACACACACACACACACACACACACACACACACACACACACACACACACACACACACACACACACACAAACAAACACGGTGGTGCATGAGGAGAGATTGTGAGGAATAAGAGCAATGTTAAAGTCGAAACAGAAGTGAACAGCTTGATTTACAAAATACCATGCAAAAGCTGTCCCGTTAGTTATTTCGGAGAAGCCAGCAGAGGGATGATAAAAAAACATACCTATGAACACAAAAGCGACGTCAGAGCTCACAGAACTTCAAATTCGTTAGTGGTCCACCTTGACAACTTTGGCCACCTACCAGATTGGAAAAACTGATTGTTTCTTTGAACAAATGGCAAAGTAGGAGGATAGTGGTAGTTGGGAAGGTGTCATTCAGGCGAATGGGTATCTTGCCACCTGGCTATGGGGGTACTATCGTGACAATATATATACATAAAGTAATAGACAAGGTAGGGAAGATGGTAAGGCCACACAAGATACTCCATTACCAGGTCCTCTTTGTCCCCTTCCTTTCCTTATATATATGGATTGATTAAAACTCATAGACCTGATTATCCAGTCAGACCCATTATCAGTTCCACAAAATCAGTCACTTACAGTTTATCCAAATGGCTTTTTACCATTTTGAATCATTTAGTTGGTACAATATCCTTTGCTCATGTCACAAATAATGTATGTTAAATAATCAAGAAATTGACTATGATTTTAAGCTAGTGTAGTTTTGATATAACTTCACTCTTCACCCGTGTTCCAGTGTATGGCTTATTGTTATACCTTGAAGAAGAATTATTATCAAGACACGACTTGCCACTTCCTGCTAAAACTATATTTGAGCTTATTACGTTGTGTATTATAAATTCTATATTTGTTTTTAATGGTGAATTTTATGTACAAAACATTGACATGGTCATGGGAAACCCTCTGTCCCCAGTACCTAGTAACTTGTACATGAATTTTTTTTAGAGTAAATTATTACCTAGGATTCTTCCCATTCAAGTTGTGTGGAAAAGTTATGTTGATGACATTTAGTACTTGTGGCCGATTGAACATAACTTAGACTTCTCACTTGTAAAACTAAATGAAATGGTCCCTTCTATCAATTTTACTACTGAAATAGAAATAGAGGATAAATTACCATTTTCGATATTTTAATGCATCGTAGTGGTAGACTAGTTAAGTATGACGTTTTTAGGAAACCAACTTATATCCTATCACATGTCCATTTTTACTCGGCTCATCATAAAAAAAAACTTTCTGTGTTCATTTCTATGTTTCTCATAGCTTATAGGATATGTAGCCCCAAATTTTTGGATGATGAGCTGAAGAGAATACGTAATATAGTTTCAGAGTTAAAATATTCAGAACACTCAGTAGACACTTCATAAAAGAATGGCTTACAAATCTTTCTACAATTTCTCACACAAAAGAAAAGTTTTGCAAAAAGAACCCTCTGGTTCTTCCTTACAGTGAGAAATTAGTTTAACTAAATAAAAAATTTAAACAATTCAATATCAACTTGGTATTCAAAAACAACAATACCATAAAAAGTAAGTTAATTGAAGATTCACCTGATGTAAATGAGGGTTATGTTTACTTAATTCCTTGCCTCAAGTGTAACAACTTTTATATTGGCCAAACTGGCAAAGACCTAAAAATAAGGATCACTCAACACAAGTATAATGTAACAAGTGGGCAAATATCCGGTGGCATTTTTGTTTATGTAGGAGACCATAAACATTCTATTGACTGGGGTAACTCAAAGAAAATAGGTTCTTGTAGGTCTTCATTAGAAAGAAATATTACTGAATTCACTCATGTTAAGCACACCTTTGACCATAATATTAATTTAGGATTAGGCTTGTACAAAAAAGCTCACTTTGATACCAAGAAAATTGTAGAATATTCTCCAAGTGTTACCAGTCCTGTTGAGAGGTAACGTCATATGTGATTAAATGTCCATAAGTGAAAACATTTCTCGACCTGGTAATGGATTATCATTTGTGACCTCATTATGTTCCCAACATTGTCTATTACTTTATGTTTATATGTGCATCTATGTCTTTGGTACTTTGTATTCCCTAATGATGTCTTGAATAGACGAAAACGTTCGTACTAAGTTTCTTATTTCCCAGTGTTTTTTCCTGCAAATTATTTTAATTTGTTCTTGTGAATCACTGCATATCTATCTATCTATCTATCTATCTATCTATCTATCTATCTATCTATCTATCTATCTATCTATCTATCTATATATATATATAATATATATATATATATATGTATATACATATATATATACATGTATATATATATGCATATACATATATATATATATATATATACATACATTCATATATTTATATGTTGATATATATAAATATATATATATATATATATATATATATTTTATAAACAAACACACACACACACACACACACACACACACACACACACACACACACACACACACACACACACACACACACACACACACACACACGAACTCAATGATTATCTGTTAGAAGCAAAACCAGACATAATGGGAATTGTAGAGACTAAACTAAGAGGTGAAATACCATCCACTGTTATCGGACAAGGTTTATACAACTACTGGATAAAAAACAGGGACAAGAAACAGGGAGGGGGAATCATGTTCTTGGCCAAGAAAGACCTAAAGGTGACAAAAATTGCAGAGGGCAAAGGTAATGCTGAATTGATCATGATAAAAGTCGAAGGCAAGAATATGAAAAGTAGAAAGTTTGTGGTGACTTATGTGCCTCCAAAAACAAGCGCTTGGAAAGAAATTGAACATAAAAAAATGCTAGATGACACAAGAAAATCACTCAATGAGATACTAATGGGTAAGGGTAATCTGGTAGTTATGGGGGACTTCAATTGCAAAGAAATTTGTTGGGACAGCATGACAGTGCAAGGAGGAGATGACTCGTGGGGCAATGTACTGCTAGATATGACCATGGAGTACACAATGACCCAATGGGTCCATGAAAACACAAGGTACAGAAATAATGAAGAGCCATCGAAACTAGATCTAATATTTACAACAGAGCCTGAAATAGTGCATAAAGTCCAGTATGAGACACCAATTGGAAAGAGTGACCATGTACTCATCGAAACTATACTAAAGGAAGAAATAGACATAGAGAGGAACGAAAAGCATAGGAAAGGAAGACTGAGGTACAACAAAACAGACTTTACAAAACTAAAGACATTCTTCCGGAATGCAAACTGGGAAATATTTTACAGGGAAGAAACAGCAGTGGAAGAGAAATGGAATATATTGATGGAAAACTACAATGAAGGGGTAAACAGGCATGTACCAAGACAAAAGCGAGAGAGAGAGTACATTAAATGTTGGTTCAACAAAAGATGCAGTGAGGCAAAAGACAGAAGGGACAAAGCTTGGAAAAAGTGGAGAAAAGACAAAAAACAAAGCAAATGGCAAATTTATGTTAACTATAGAAATGAGTATGTTAATGTGAGAAGAGAGGAGAAAAGGAACCATGAGAAGGATATTCTAGACAAATGCAAAGAGCAACCCAAACTATTCTATCGGTATGTGAATGGTAAACTTAAAAACAAACAGGAATTGGTGAAACTATGCCAAGGAAACATAGAATACACAGAAGATTTAGAGATGGCCGAAGTCATGAACAATCACTTTAAATCTGTTTTCACCAGAGAGAAAATACCGAATTGTGACATAGACAAAAACAAGAAATCTCCCCTCATGAATGAGTTTACAGCATCACTAAAGGAAATATCAGAACATTTATCAAGGCTGGATGTCAGAAAATCACATGGCCCGGACGGTATTGCAAATTGGATTCTAAAGGAGTGCAAAGAAGAACTAACAGACAAAATACACATCTTAATAAACAGCTCACTCAAAGAAGGAAAGATACCCGAGGACTGGAAAAACGCTAACATTGTACCAATACACAAAGGAGGAAACAAAGAAGAACCCACCAACTATAGGCCAGTATCACTAACAAGCACCATTGCCAAAATTTGTGAGAAAATAATCAAGAATAGATTGGTAAAACATCTGGAAGACAATGACATATTAAACCCAAGACAATTCGGATTCAGACAAGGAAGATCATGCTCCACAAACTTAATATGCTTTTACTCAAGACTAATAGACATAGTGCAAGAAAGAAATGGATGGGCTGATTGTGCATTCCTAGACTTGCAAAAAGCCTTTGACAAAGTACCACACAGAAAACTACTAAAAAAACTGGAACACATAGGAGGAATACAGGGAAACCTACTAAAATGGATAGAGGACTTTCTGACTGGTAGAAAGATGAGAGTAGTGCTCAGAGAAAAATATTCAGACTGGAAAGAGGTGATCAGTGGAGTACCGCAAGGATCTGTGCTGGCACCAATAATGTTTGCTATCTATATGAATGACATGGATGAGGACGTGAACTGCTACATGAGCTTCTTTGCCGATGACGCCAAACTGCTAAGGAAAATAGAAACTGATGAGGACTGTGAAGCACTGCAAGAAGACCTAAATAGGGTATGGAACTGGAGTCAGAAATGGGAAGTGGACTTTAATACTAAGAAGTGTAGCATAATGGAGTTTGGAAAAAGCAAAAACAGAATATCAGGAAAATATACAATTGGAACCAAAGAAGTAAAGAAAGTAGGATCCGAAAAAGATTTGGGAGTAATTATCACGAACGACTTGTCCTATGATATACAGATCAATAAAAGTGGCGTTTACATACTTGGACGAAGACATGATGAAAAAAATATTGGTTACATTGATAAGGCCTAGATTAGAGTATGCAGCGACATTGTGGTCCCCCAGTACCAAAAAGAATATAAAGAAAATAGAAAGAATCCAAAGAGCAGCTACAAAAATGGCACCTGCACTTGCAAACCTATCATACAAAGAGAGATTGGCTAAACTGGAGTTACCGACACTGGAGCAAAGAAGAGAGAGAGGTGACCTATTGACCATCTACAGAATCATGAAAGGCACAGAGGTACTCGATAGTGAGAACTTACTTAACTGGGACAAAAGAAACACAAGAGGACATGGAATGAAAATAAAAAAACATAGCTATAGAAGAGAACTGAAGAAAAACAGTTTTCCTCATAGAGTTTTGGACACTTGGAACAAACTGGACAATGAAATAGTATGCGCAAAAACCATTCATGAGTTTAAAAACAAACTAGACACTGCAAGATACAAAGGCGGGACAACACGAGCATAGCTCCCCTTCCCGCAAAATACAACTAGGTAAATACAACTAGGTAAATAGGTAAATACACACACACACACACACACACACACACACACACATATATATATATGTATATATATACATATACGTATATATATATATATATATATATGTATATATATGTATATATATATGTATATGTATACATATATATACATATATATATATATATATATATATATATATATATATATATATATTACAGGTGAAAAAGGTAATCACACATTTGTCAATCACGTGAAAACCACTGTTGGAGTAGAAAAGACTGAAGACGGGGAATCTATATATTTTGATTACAAACTGCAATCCTCTTCAGTAGATACAAATAAGAATAGTGAGTGCTACTTAAGTAGCACCTTTGACATGTAAAAGGGGAACATTGGGAGAGGTATCTACCCTCGGCTCACTCCGTATGTGAGGTCAGGAGGCAAATGTCTTTTTAATAGGCTGGTGATGAAAAATCCTGAAATTATATCCGGGGACCATTGCCCTTTTGAAATGTTCATGTTGGGCTGGTATTCAATTATAGTAGATTATACCATTTTTCTCCTGAACTCACATCTCGATTCATAAATAAGCTTAACTTTGTCCCAGTCTAAACAATGTTTAAATTGTTTAACATGTTGGAACACAGCTGAGCTTCCTTTTCCATATGTAATGGAACGTTTCTGTTCGATCATCCTAGTGTCCAAATCCCTCCCAGTCTGTCCGATGTAAACTAAGTCACAACCTTTACATGGAATCGAATAAACCCCTTGACTATACTCTTCTTTGAACCTTTGGTGGACATTTACCACCTTTTTATTAATGGTGTGAGGGTAATAATCAATTAAATTTAATTTGTCTTTGGGAAGAAAATTGGTCAAAGGAATAAATGAGTCAGAAAAGGGAACGATTAAGGAGTTCTTGTCCAATGAAAATTTAGAGAAAATGGGGGAGGTGTTGAAAAAATTGGATCTCGCTCGGCTGAGGGCTTTGACCAAGAACCAATCCGGGTAAGCTAATTTACTAAGTTGAGATTTTATTATATTTAGTTCTCCTGCAAGAAACTGGGGGCTGCAAATTCTAAGAGCACGAAGAAATGATCCTGAGGCGACGCTACTTTTTACTTTGTCTGGGTGACTGCTGAAGAAATGAAGGTAACTACCAGAATGGGTTTCTTTTCTATAGACGGTAAAAGCAAGTTTGTCTCCGTCACGAACAATGAGAACATCAAAAAAGGGTAGCTTACGTTGTTCTTTCCATTCAACTTTAAACTTAATGTTGGAGGCTAATGAATTTGAATTAGCAAAAAAGTTATCAAATGAACCCCAATTTTGATCCCATTGAGTAAAAATGTCATCTACGTATCTAAACCAAACCATGTCTGGGGGTTTAATGGTTGGCAGAAGAACAGACTCAAAGTATTCCATGTACAGACTGGCCAGTACAGGAGAGAAATTTGAACCCATGCTACAACCAAAATTTTCTCTAAAAAAGAATTCTGAAAGGAAAAAAACATTTGAAGTAACACAAAGGCGAATAAGCGCAATTATTTTTATAACGGGGAGTGGGAATTTGTCCTGAAATGGCTGTAGCTTGGTTTCCAGGAAGGATAGAACGTCATCAATACAAACATGGGTAAAAAGAGAAATCACATCCAGGCTAAGCATTTTGCTACTAGAAATATTAACTTGTTTTAATTTTGTGATGAAATCCTCTGAGTCTATTAAATGAGAATCGGAAAAAGTACCAACAAACGGGGATAAAAGGTTTGCTAACCATTTGGAAAGCTTGTCCTATTTCTGCTTGTCTCTCAGCCTGCTGCTGAAGAGCGCGAATGGCACTGCCTCCTGTGTCAAGTACCACTTGTGATTTCTATCTTCAGAAGAACTGCTTCAGCAACCTTTGAGTTTGATCTCTTGTACCTCAACATGTCCTGGATGAGCTGAAGATTGTTCACAGGAGCATTCGCAGCACTCCAATTACCTTTCCTTCCCTATCTTTCATCACATCTAGCAACTATCGATCATACTCTTCCCATCTTTCTCCTACTGCAGTCTCTTCCACTATCATCTCTCCATCTGCACCATTTTTCTTTTCTTCTGTTTGATTTGCCTTCTCTTCCTCTTTCAATTTCTTTCCATTTTTTTTACTTAAAAAAAAAATCTGTCACACTTTTACCCCATTTTGCACATGCTCTCCTCTTTATCTCCTTTATTTCATACTTTACTTTTTTTTGTACCTCTCGTATACTTTTCTTGACCTATTTTATAAGTAATCACGTCTTCTCTTCTACAACCTTCTTTGCTTTATCTTCCCACAACTCGTTACCCTTCATTCTATTAACTCACATCCTCCTTGTTCCACACATCAAATTTGCACACCTTGTGACTCCCTCCTTGAACCATCCCCATTCCTTCTCTACACCAAGTTCTACTCTATCCTTCACTCCTCTCTGTGGCACATGTGTCTATGTCTAGGTATTTGATATTCCCGCACGCATTGCGTGATCATGATAGACACCCATAGGCATACGACACACATACATTTGTAAACACATGTCAGGATAGGAGACACTTTTCCCATGTGTAACGGAGCATAGGGACTATGTATGATAGATGACCTAGCTAGGACAATTTAGTCTAGGATGCTGTTGTATATATCATCTATTACCTTTGTCACGGTGACGCCATGACGTCACGGCATAGTTCCCGCCAACGCAGTTGGACCAGAGACACTATGGTGATTAGATCCTGTCGGGCCAGTGGACGTGAACTATTTGACATTAGTGCTGTACAATATTCACTGTTTTATATTGATAGGGCTCCCCTTATGTATCCAAGCCTATGTATGCAGAAGTACTTATTAGATATAGAAACCTACGTATATATTTTTATACCCTAGCACTCTGGGTACTTTATGCATGCCAATACTCGGCCGTTCATGCATAACACTCTCTCCCCTTGGAACATGAACATACAAAATTCTCCATACTTTTCTCCTGATTACCAGTGTGTAGTCCCATTAAAGCCCTATCTATCACCCGTTCATTCACCATCCTCTCCCATGTCTAATCATGCTTGACTTTCTTCCTAAACACTGTATTTGCTATCACCAAATCTCTTTTTAGACACATCTCCACCATAAACTCTCCACTACGATTTTTCCTGGAACTCCACAATTCCCAACCACTCCGTCTATTGGCTAATTTCCTACTCTAGCATTAAGATCTCCCAATACCACTACATTGACATTTCTCCCAAGTCATTTAAATCTATCAAAAATCTTCTTTTTCCTCTACACTCTTCTCATTACCAGGCCCATAGACACTTACAAAATCCCACATCTCCCCTCCCAGTTTCATCTTTATCCACATTAACATGAAGAAACTTCCTTCCACTCCACCACACGTTTACCTGTCTATTCACTTACTAGCATAGTCATCCCTTCTCTTCCTCGTCCTTTCTTTACTCTTGACATCCTCCCCACTACACTCCCAAACTCGCCCCTCCCTTTCAACTTAATTTCACTCAATGTCAACATATCCACCTTTCTTTTCACAAACATACTACCTATCTCTTCTCTTTTACTCTCATCTGTACCTCGTTCACGCACATCAAAAGACCAAAACTTAGGGGTTCTGGTTGGAAAACTCCTCCCAGTCCCTCTTATGCCCTTGCTTTTTTTAGGAATGTGCCCTTTGGGGTTGCAAAGAGTAGGATGCCTAGTCCTATCCCCGTCCCGTTTTTTGTTGCCTTTTACAATTGAAATGGGAACACTCTGTGCCAATATTCTTCTCCTCCACCATAGGGTTCAGCGAGAACTGAATATTAAGAGAAGTGGTACAGGACATTAATAAGAGTGGGGAGACAGCATAATGGAGGGACAGTCGCAGCATAATAATGTATCATAATTTCTCTATGAATAGAGATTTCCTTCATCATAGACAAAATGATGTGTGACTCTGGTCCATAGGGGTGCTTCATATCGACCCTAAAGTATCAGCTGCATGCTAATAAGCAGCTTTAACCCCACAATAACATGCACCCAATACCCCAGATGAAGTATATATATATATATATATATATATATATATATATAATGTGTGTGTGTATGTGTGTGTGTGTGTAATATATGTATATACAGGGTAACACAGGAAAATGGGAACTTTTGAAAAAAAAATAGAAGGGAATTTTTTTTTTTACAGGAATTGAACCACTACAACTTATATCTTAAAAGACAGTAATCCAAATTATCAATGTTTGAAAATTACGTCGTGTAGGTGGTGTCCTCCTGCTTGTATGCATTCTTCTAATCTGCTGCTGAAATTTCCCATTCCTCGCTGCAACGTCTCAGCTCGGATACCACGAATTTCGTCTTGAATTCTATGTTTCAATTCACCCATTGTCCTTGGCCTATTCGTGTAGACCCGATTCTTTAGGTAGCCTCATAAGAAAAAATTACAAACGGACAAAACCAGTGATTTTTGGGGGCCAGAAAATGTCACCAAATCTTGAGACGACACGGTTACCGAACAATTCTCGCACGGCTGCCATTGACTGCCTTGCAGTGTGCGATGTCGCACCATCCTGTTGAAACTAGGTTTCGTGAAGTTGTGGAAAACTGTTCAATGCAAGTGCAACAAAAGATTGCAACATCTCAACATACAGATCCGAAGTGACAGTCTCTGTTCTACTGTGTTCATTTTCAAAAAAAGTAAATTCCGATGACACCGTCTGACTAAATTCCACACTATACTGTCACCTTGCTGACGTTTTAAGGGCGTTAATGAACTTCTTTAGGGTTACTGTCTGCCCAGTAACAATAGCTCTGCTTATTCAAGTAACCTGTGAGATGAAAATGGGCCTCATCTGATATCCATACCTTGTCCAGAAATTCATTGTCTTTGTTTATGTTTGTCATAATTTGCTGACAGATATGTAATTGCAACTTGTGGTCGTTCTTCAGTTGTTTCACGATCTGCAGCTTGTACGGATAACATTTTGAATCAAAATGAAGAATTTGGCAAACATTTTCTCGAGACACACTGACCCTAGATACTTGCTTACGAACTGAACGCCGTGGTCTCCGTAATA
>NC_134789.1:26758123-26763123 GCF_046742065.1 Oratosquilla oratoria
AAGTCCTATTAAATCTACCCGCCGACAATTTTGCATATCCACGAGACGCCTTCAGGGACAGATATCAGAATTTAATAAAACTGTTCCTAAAAGATATTACTCCTCCCATCTTTGGGTCTGCACAGGATTAATTCTAGCTGTAGTAATAAAATTCTTCTTCTCTCGATCATCACTACCGCTACCCTCCCTCAGCTTCACCATCAAAAGCTTCCAACCAAAGTGCGAATGGTACTTTTCTCTAAGGATGTAGAAATCCCCAAGTAAATGGTCAAGGCTTTCTTGATTAGTCTTTCCCCACGGCTATGCATTTTTCTATACCATGTTCTGACAAAACCCAGGCAATTTCATTTAAATGAAGGGATGTAACTGTATGAAAAGATTACGCGAAAAATATTCGTGTGATATCCGTTGAGCTGTCAGAAAGCTGCCTCCCGTATAAGCCTTTAAGCTATGAATAATCCAAGTATTAGGATGGTAAGGTATTAGTACCGAGATCATGAGAAAGATTTAGCCATCAATAGATATCTCAGATGCTGTCCTGGGAACCACATCTGTTTTCTTTTTTATCTATCAATGTAATTCAGTACGAAGTATTGTCTTAAGAGGAGCCAAATCGTCTGGCATTATCCAAAACGTAAAAACCTTTATAGTAGCGAAGGGGCTAAAAGAGGTATGAGGTTTTGGCCTAAAGCTAAGCAATTTGCTTGGAGTTCGTTAACTAAGATAACCTTCATTTCATCACTACGAGGTCTTGTCCAAAAATTCGAAAATTATTTTAATAGCCTGACTTTAGTTAAAAAAAAAAAAAAAATCAATGAGGACCATCATTGCAAAGGGTTAAATTCAAGAAATCTTAACTCCACCTTGAGTTACTGAAAACAATGTAATGAAGGGTTAGCTGTAAGAACCTTTGCAAGTTCAGCACTAACTCCTGATATAAGCTAAACAAAATTGTTTATCTTTGCTCAAAATGAAATTTGGAGAGATTGTCATCGTAACGAAAGTGATTATTGTGATAGCATCTGTGTGAATAAAATCGTCAGGTGATAGTCAAAAGAACTATTTCAAAGACCTTTATCAAGAATATAACCTGAACCCCTTTAACAAAATGATTGGACCTGTATTGAATAAGATAGTTTGGCATTTGACAGAACAAACTCATCAAAGTAGACAGTGGCCATAACTGTCTTGAACAAATCCTATATGCCTTCGCCTCGATGGTTTTAACAAAGCCAGGTTAATTATTGGTTATTGGGGGTGCTATAATCGAAGAAACAATGGGGGAACTGAATACCAATTATGAGGTAATGAGGATCATATTGTTAAGGAAATAATCTACAATACAAAATATGGTTTTCTAAGTGAGTTAATTTCATTCAGGTTTTAAGATTAGGTGACAGATGAACTGATTTAAAAAATCGTATTTGAGCATTTTGGGTGTTGAATAAGAGAAAAAATGGAAATTATTGCAGTCTTTAGTAACATCTGGTGCGCGCCTCAGTTTGCATTTTGGAAAAGCAAACTAGACATTCTGCAATTTCTTTCTTATCCTTTTCGAATACCGTCTTTCCAAAAGGAAATTGATGATTCGGATGGATTCCTCTGTTGAGAATATATCTGTGAACTCCTTTGATTCGTTGACGCATTTCACATTCTGAGCTAACTTACACCAAACGATTTTATTCCTCGTGGGAGAGGAATATATGCTGGTGTTTGGACTCTTTGAATTACCCACCTTGCTATTATGATGGCTAATATTGAACAGGTTAAACGTTCTAGTTTAATGAATTTAAAATGAATACTCAATACTTATGATGGCTTTGTTTCTGAAGGCTTAATAAAGAAGATATGTGAAGAGGTAAACTTGGAGAAAAAGGTAGAACACATTGAAATGGTTTGGACTTGCAGAAAGAATACGAGATGATAGAATAGTAAATAAAGTGTATGGATGAAAGGCAATGAGATTAAAGGAAAGAGCAAAAAGCGAATATAAAGACGACGTTGGAGAAATAATGTAGAATGGAAGGGAAATACAAAAAAGGCAAAACTGTTCATAGGGACAACAAAGTATATCGAGATAATCTAGGGACGATAGAAAAGAAGAACAATAAGAGAATGAAAGAGTAGAGCTAGAAGGAAACTTTAAATACCGAATTCACAAAGAAAGGGGAGTGTATTCGGCACAAGAAACACAATTGTTTTTAGATGAGATTATGCATTCCATTTGCATTTGGTTATGTTTCCATTGGCTTTGTACTTCTTTCCATAATGACTTACATTTTACTCTGGAAAGTGAAGGAATTGGTTACTCATCTTTTTATGTAATCCTATTTTAGGAAAGACATGAAGTCGGTAACTTGATTCACTACTCACTATATTATTTCAGTGATATTTTGAAAGAAATAATGTCATATCTGAAAAATATATTGATTTATTCTATACTCTGGTGTGTATATTTACTCGCATACGTGCTGTCAGAAATAAAAAACACATAAACAACTACACACACGTGCATATTCTATACACACACGCGCGCGCGCGCGCATGCACACACGCACACACGCACGCACAAACACACGTACACACACACACACACATACCCACACACACACACAGACACATACCCACACACACACACAGACACACACACACACACACACACACACACACACACACACACACACACACACACACACACACACACACACACACACACACACACACACACACACACACACACACACACACACACACACACACACACACACACACACACACACACACACACACACACACACACACACACACACACACACACACACACATACTCTCAGATGTTCAATATGTCTTACAAAACGTTCGATCACCGTTTTTTATTTTCGCAGGGGTTTTGGCATATATATATATATTTATATATATATATATATATATATATATATGTATATATATATGTATATATATAATGTATATATATATATACATATGTATATATATATATATAATGTATATATATATACATACGTATATATATATATATATATATATTTATATATACATATATACATATATATGTATATACATATATATATATATATACATATATATATATATACATATAGGTTTATACATATATATATATACATGTATATATATATACATTTATATATATACATACATATATATGTATACATATATATATACATATATGTTTATACATATATATATATATACATGTATATATATATATATATACATTTATATATATACATACATATATATATATGTATATATATATATATATGTTTTTTTATATATATACATAAATATGTACATACATACAACAATGGCTTTTTCCCACTTACAAGAGAGTTAGCCAAAGTAAAAGGAACATCCACTCCCCCCATTTCACTGCTACGCATATATTCCACTCACATTTACCACTCTTCCCTCCTTCCTTTCTTAGCTCCTCCTGGATGACGGGTCATTCTTGCATCTCGCCTACTACCTTGGATCAAAGGCAATATAGCAAGACACAGTATATCCTTAGCAAGGCCGTTTCATCTAATAGGTGACCCACACCCCACGCGTCATTCCCTTCCGTCTTTAAATATATATATATATATATATATATATATATAATATATATATATGTATATTATATGTATGTATATATATATTTATATATATACATATATATATACATACATACATATACCAAGGCTTTTTTCCCCCTTCCAAGGGAGGTAGCCAAAAAGGGAAAGGCATAAAAACACTCCCACCCATTTCATCCCTAAATACACTCCACACCCCTCCCACCCTTCCTCTCATCTGAGCACCTCCTGGATGACGGGTCATCCCTGCACCCTGCCCACCGCCCTGGGTCAGAAGCAGTGTCGCAAGACACAGTACATCCACAGCGAGGCCGCTTCATTTAATCGGCGACCCCCCCCCTCTCCGTCCCCCTTTGCATATAAGGCGAGGACGGGGAGAAATCCCTTCGGGCTGCGTCAAAATTTACTCACACATACTACCCCACCCCCCCACTTCCCCGCCCATTCCTCCTCATGCAGTCACAACATCATCCATATACAACCATTCTCCACTCACCTCTGTCTTCCGTCCTCTCCCTTCCTTCCTCAACAGACATTCCCCTCTTCCCCAAAGCCCCCTTCACCCCATCCATCCACCTCATCCTAGGACGTCCCCTCATGTTCACTCCCTCCACATCTGCCTTCCATACCTCTTTTACTAGTCTTTCTTCACTCATTCTTTCCATGTGTCCAAACCATCCTAATATTCTTTCATCAACCCTATCTCCCAAATCCTTTTTCACCCCTGTTCTCCTCCTCACCTCCTCATTTCTCACTCTATCTAGCCTAGTAACCCCTACCATACTTCTCAGACACCTCATCTCAAACACATTCAAAATCCTTCTCTCTTCTTCTCTTATGTTCCACGTTTCTGCCCCATATTTATATATATGTATATATGTATGTATGTATGTATGTATATATTTATATATTTGTATGTATATATATGTGTATATATATGTTTATATATATACATATATATATAAATAGTATGTATATATATGTATATATATATATATATTTATATATATATATATATATATATATATATATATATATATGTATATTTTGGAAGTAGGCCATTAATAATGCATGCGTTGTTAAAGTCAACAGCTGTGATAGCATTATCCTGTTTATAGAATGACTCATCAAATAGTTGACAAAGAATGACTCGGTTTGGCCGTATGTTGATATATATCGGCGGAGGGCGGAGATCTGAAACGTCCGCCCGCCAATAAGCGCGCGGGATACGTTCTCTGTTTTTTGGTTGGTAACGACATTTCAGGCGGCTGCTGGATATTGATAGCGGGTTTTTTATTGTAAAATTTCACCACTTCTCTCATCTCTAGTCTTCTGGTGTCGTTATAAACAGAATAATGCTATTACAGCTGTTGACTTTAACAATGCATA
>NC_134789.1:26768123-26770623 GCF_046742065.1 Oratosquilla oratoria
TTCTTAAGGTGGTATAGGTTCTAAAGATATAAGTATTGGAGCCATCACAGCGGCTGACCTGGCAATAGAATTCGTAAAATATATTAGTAGATGCCTCCTTGGGAGTCCTAGGAGCTGTATTGTTCCTCATGAAAAGGGATATTGTGAGGTTTGGTTCGGCATAAATTCTCAAATCGATGGTATTATTTGAGTCTGTTAGAGTTACCCCTCTTTTTATGATGCGCCTGATGGCGTCGCATTCATCCTTGTATCGGTCATGATAACTGGTTTGGTAGTAAATTGTGATACTGTTATGGAACTGTAAAACCCACAAACCTGGAAACCCTCCCTATGTCCCCACAGGCCGTTCAATCTCCTCTGCTACTGAGTTCATTGACCTGCTACGTACGGCACCGCCTTGTCATGACATCGCCTCGCTCGATGCTGAATCCTTGTTTACGAATGTCCCCGTAGATAAGACCATTAACATCATATTGGACCGTGTCTATAGAAGTGACCTCCCTGCACTCAACATCCCCGAATATATACTAAAAGTCATGCTGGAGACTTGCACCAAGGAAGCTCCTTTCCTCTCTCACAGAGGGGAACTCTCTAAACAGGTGGATGGAGTGTCTATGGGGTCCCCCCTTGGTGTACCCTTTACCAACATGTATATGGCACAAGTGGAGATGAAAGTCTTCAACCATCATCCTTCCCCTGGACTCTATTTCAGGTATATTGATGACATTTTCATCACCACCTCCTCTGACGAGGACGCCAACAGCTTATCTACGGCCTTCCAGAATAACTCCCGTCTAACCTTTACGTGCGAACAAAGTGAACAGAAACGTCTCCCCTTCCTTGACATTGACATTACTAAAGATGAGAATGGTTTTAGAACAAAGGTTTACACCAAAGACACTAATGTCGGCCGGTGCCTTAATGCCCGTGGTGAGTGCCCTCCAGCTTATAAGCGCTCAGTAGCTGCTGCCTACATCAATAGGGCCCTCACCCACTGCAGTAGCTGGACTGAGACCCATCACGAACTTAAGCGTATTCGCCAACTACTCACTAAGAATGGTTATCCTGATGAGATGATAGAGGGACTCATTAGAAAGAAACTAGATCATTACACTGCTCCTGCCCAGACCCCAGTCTCCCCTGCTTGCAAAACACAATTTACTACCAAACCAGTTATCATGACCGATACAAGGATGAATGCGGCGCCATCGGGGGCATCATAAATAGAGGGGTCACCCTAACAGGCATCCCACGGCAAAGCAATTGCTTTATTGTCCTTCAAGGGCAAAGCAATTAAGCTTTCATCAAACTCAGGACAACTGGTAGGTTCTAGTTAATTTTTTTTCTCTCTCCTAAATCTGTTTCTTCCTGAATTCAACAGATTGGTGAAATTTGTGATTCCACTTCCTCAGTACTCTCATATAACATCTTAATGAATTTTGTACAAACTTGAAAACATCCTATATATGTATAGTTTCTTAAGACTATATCTTTATTCAAATGACTAATCATTAAAATGTTTACAATTTTTACAATTTTTACAATTTCAAACATTTTAATCTAATTGATTCTGGAATGGCTAAAATTTCAGTCTACAGTGACTCCTTTCAACTGCACTCCTACAATGTTAATTGCTCTCCAGTGTTATATTGTCGACTTTATTACTCCACTTTCCACAATTAGTGAACATCTGTTTGAAGTTGATGATTTAATAATTTTTGGGATTTCTTGAACATCTGAGTTGGGTTCACTATATGAGACTTTATTTTCTGTTGATCTGGTTGGTCTGGACAGCTCTGCTCCGCTATCCAATCTATCATTGTTAACTTCACTATCTATTTCAAGAGATTTGTTCTCATTATTGATACTGGCTGTAAGTCTGGTTGATTTAAAAATGTGATTAACTGTGATTTCACTAAGATCCCTAACTCAGCAGGATATATGACCATGCCCCTCTTTTCTCATAGTTGCAAATCCTATCAATAGATCTCCTGGGAAAACATATTTTTCTACAACTATCATTGGAATGTACAAATGCTCATTTTTATATAAGAACGACCTCTAAGTCAACCTTACCTAATGTTTTTAACCGACTTCCAGTTACTCCTTGAAATGAGTAATGGATTGATTCCAAGATTTTCACTCCTGGGTTCAATTGATTTAAAACTTTGCTAGCTATAATATTAATTACAGATCCTATATCAATAAATATTTGAATAGCTTTATCTAGTACTCTACCCGCAATGAGAGATCCTACAGAAGTCCTTCCAATTGTTATAATCAGTACTTGTCGCTCATGTTGGAGTTTTCCCTCACCTTTCTATCACAATACCTATGTGCATTTCTATGATTAGCTCTGTAGTGTTGTTTTATTCCATGTTTAGGGGCTTTCCTCTTGTTTCTGGGTGAATAAGAAAATATGGCACTTCTCTACAATCCTGTGTTCTATGTCCTATCCTCTGGTGATGCAAACACAAACATGGCTTTCTACAATAGTATT
>NC_134789.1:26778123-26780623 GCF_046742065.1 Oratosquilla oratoria
GTAGGTCGGTGATGTTCGGTACCGTCCTTAATATGTAGTTCCACTTATGTTTCACACCATATATGAATGCGGCATATGCCGCCTGCGGCTCGGTCTTTGCAAAGTTGGCTAGAATCCTAACTTCCGCCACCCATTCGTTAACTTTCTTTTCAACATACTGCTTTTTAAAGGATTCTGAGCCGATCACTGCACCGAGATGTCTTTCCCCCTCCTTTGTTACCTTCACTTCACTGTTCTCAAAGAGGATTCTGGCATTGTTAAAGTACTCTGGCTTCACTATGAGGACAGATTTCTTTGCATTCGGAATGTAACCTAAGCCCGGACCGTGTGCCAACACCAGATCCCACCACTTTTTTAGGTCAGCTACTTTTCCTGCGCCCGTGAGATCATCTGCGTATGCTACCTGTTTGACCCCGGTGTCCTCATATTGTATCTTCTGCTGCAGGTGCATAAGACCGAGCGCATACATTGCCATGGCCACCGGGTCTCCCTGAGTGGTGCCTTCCGCTGATTTGATGATTTCCACTTTCGATTCTTTCTTCTCCGCCCTGCTGGTGACAAATAGGTTTGCAGGTTCTCTGTATGTGTTCTCCACATACCTGGCCAATACTGGGCATTTGATTTTGATATTGTGTATGGTAGCCTCTCTATTTAAGTAGTTGAAAACGTTTGATGCATCAACTAATAGGACTGCTTCATAGTCTGATTCCTCTAATATCTTCCTCATGGCGTAGACTGCTGCCTCGGAACCCGCCTGTTTTCCCGCACACACCTGCAGGTTGCCAGCCGCTTCTCGCACCTCATCCTTCGTTATTTCCATAATGGCTTTTCCTATTATTCTTCTTAGCACCTCGCCTATACCAATCGGGCGACAGCCAGGTTTCTTATCTAGCGGGATAAGTCTACACGCTGTGTATGCCTCCAGGTGCTGACAGTCTTCAGTCGCCAGTTTCTTCGCCAAACCAGCGATGGCCTCCTGCAGTCCCACCGCTGCCGTTCCAAATAGGCTGGTGCTAAGGAGAGATTTCCATCTAGGCGCATCTAAACCCGATGATCCTGCCACTCCTTGGGTGTGTAGAGCATGGTTCCAGATCCTTTCTCTAGTGATGCTGTCAAAAACTACCTTGTGGGATCGAAGCTCGACACCATTGAATTTAGAGTCCAGGTTCGCTGGTCTTACTATTGGATGTTTTTCTTTCAGGATCTTTTATCGTTTCCTCGTTTAGGGGTAGAACTCCAGGATCTTCATTCTCCCCTGCGAGCGTTCTTATGGCAGCCGCAACCTTTCCCTGCCTCATCTTGTCAGCAAAATTCCTGGCTTTGTCTTCTGGACTTTTCTTTCTGTTGATGCCCTTGTTGAGTCTATCTTGGATAGCCTCCGCTTCCATCAACAGTTGCTCTACTTCTCCCTTTTCCCACTTTTCCATCCTCCGTTGCAATGCCTGGACATTCTCTGAGTGCTTAGATTTCCTGTGGGTCCTCTGGCATGTAAGGTGTGGGAGGATAGCTAGCGTTTTGAATACCATCGGGGCGTAGGGAGATGAATTTATATATGCTCTTAATAGATCGGTCATCTCCTCTATTAGGCGTTTGGATGCATTGCATTTAGGTGGGGTGAAGAGGTTTCCTGGAGAAAAGGCAATTATCCTGTTGTAGGTGTCGTCCAGCCACTCTTTAGCCCTGGACTGCTGCCATGTCTGCCAGAATCTGCCTTCCTCTCTCTCACCCTGCCGCTCTAAATGAGGTGGGTTTGCGTCCTCCGGCCTTAAGTTCGTGGAATCTCTTCCCTCTTGTAATTCTCTCTCACTCCTAAGATCACTATCCATGTCCATCTCCATCGCATCACTCCCATCCTCCTCACTCTCCACATTTCCCAGTTGATCACTCCCCACCTCCGGCGATTGTTGCTTCCCTTGATTTCTGCATTCTCCTCCTCTTCTACTACAATTACTACTACTACTACAATTACTACTACTACTACTACAATTACTACTACTACTACTACAATTACTACTACTACTACTACAATTACTACTACTACTTCTACCAATACTACTACTACTCTCTCTCTCTCTCTCTCTCCTCTCTCTCCTCTCTCTCTCTCTCTCTCTCTCTCTCTCTCACTCTCTCTCTCTCTCTCTCTCTCTCTCTCTCGCTCTCTCTCTCTCTCTCCTCTCTCTCTCTCTCTCTCTCTCTCTCTCTCTCTCTCTCTCTCTCTCTCTCTCTCTCTCTCTCTCTCTCTCTTACTCTCTCTCTCTTACTCTCTCTCTCTCTCTCTTCCCTCTCTCTCTCTCTTACTCTCTCTCTCTCTCTCTTCCCTCTCTCTCTCTCTCTCTCTCTCTCTCTCTCTCTCTCTCTCTCTCTCTCTCTCTCTCTCTCTCTCTCTCTCTCTCTCTCTTTTCTCTCTCTCTCTCTCTTCTCTCTCTCTCTCTCTCTCTTCTCTCTCTCTCTCTCTCTCTCTCTCTCTCTCTCTCTCTCTCTCTCTCTCTCTCTCTCCTCT
>NC_134789.1:26790623-26795623 GCF_046742065.1 Oratosquilla oratoria
CAATCAATCAATCAATCAATCAATCAACCAACCAACCAACCAACCAACCAACCAACCAACCAACCAACCAACCAACCAACCAACCAACCAACCAACCAACCAACCAACCAACCAACCGACCAACCGACCAATCGTCCAACCGACCAATCGACCAACCGACCAATCGACCAACCGACCATTCGACCAACCAACCAACCAACCAACCAACCAACCAACCAACCAACCAACCAACCAACCAACCAACCAACCAACCAACCAACCAACCAACCAACCAATCAATCAATCAATCAATCAGTGAAATCAATTACGATATCAATCAATGAATCAACTAACTTTCCTGTCTCGTAGAGCTCTCCTTCTTTCTGGTCTCCTTCTTTCATGCCTACCATCTCGCGTCCTCCAACTAGTAATACACTTGTTTCATCTCACATCATTCTTGCTGACCAACTTCTCTGCCTAATTCTCTTTATTTCCCAATACCATTCACTTCAATCTGCTCTTTCACACAAATTGCCCTTTTCCTAATTTTTCAGAATTCCTCATGACTTGTCTCTATTTTCGTCGAGTACTTCTTAGGACTCCATTGTCTTCGTCAATTTCCAAGTCTCACGTCCATAGATTATTGTTGGCATTATACAGTAGACTTTGTACTCGTATATCAGACATATATATATATATATATATATATATATATATATATATATATATATATATTTTGTTGAGACATTCTGACAGGTTGATGTAAGCGGAATAGGAAACACAGGAGTCTTAGTCTTGAGTTTATTTCTGACTAGTTTCGCAGGTGTGCTTTATCAAAGGCTTTGAAAAAGCATACCTCGAAACTAGTCAGGAATAAACTCAAGACCAAGACTCCTGTGTTTCCTATTCCGCTTACATCATATATATATATGTAAGTAGAGCCTCTCATGGTGTTTTTATATTTACCAAATATTTTTCAACCTATTGTGATACGCGTTTTAATTTCACTTTCATGAACTTTATTCAGTTTTAGGCTATGGCCTAAGTAATTATACTTTTCAGTTTCTTAATGACTCATAATCTATTATGGTCGGGTTGAAAATTACTTTGGATTTATTCTTTAAACTTTATTTGAGTTTTCCTTGTTCACATCATTCAGCATATCGTACAAGTTCTCAATTGATTCTGAAATGAGAATAATGTCGTTTGGAAGTCTACGGCAATATTTATGTATTTCATTTATGCATTTATCTATGTATTTTATTATGCATTTATTTATGTATTTTATTTATGCATTTATTCATGTATTTTATGTATGCATTTATTTATGTATTTTATTTATGCATTTATTTATGTATTTTATTTATGCATTTATTTATGTATTTTATTATGAATTTATTTATGTATTTTACTTATGCATTTATTTATGTATTTTATTATGCATTTATTTATGTATTTTATTATGCATTTATTTATGTATTTTATTTATGCATTTATCTATGCATTTATTTATGTATTTTATTTGTTATTTACATTATTATAGTTTTTATTTATTATTAATATGATATATATGTATGTATGTATATATGTATATATATATATATATATATATATGTATGTATATATATATATATATATGTATATGTGTGTATTTTTTTTTTTTTTTTTTTTTTTTTTTTTTTGCATCCGACCTAGATATGGATCAAAAGGTCTCATGTCGGCATGCTCCGCCTTTGTAATCCTTTGTAAATATTCCACATTAACTTTCAAAAACACCTTTCCCTCTTGTAAGCAAGCTGTGAATTGATTGGGTGAAATATTATCACTTTGCCGTAATCCTTCCTTAATCTATCACCTCTGTATCTTTATGAAGCCGAACTACTACAGAACCCATCGCATTAATGTCCTAAAGAACCTTTACAATATGCTCGTTCGCACTCTGCTTGCGAATAGAATTTAATATTATCTTATGTTCTATAGAGTTCAATGCCTTTTCGTAATGTACAAAACCTAAACCTAGAGTTTTATTGCATTGATACTTGAACTAATCTATAATGAAATTCTTTCCCTGTGTCTTTCAGAAAATCTCTCTATACACCAACTTTACAAAGTGATTTATTTTATTCATACTTTTCAGAGCAAACACTATAACTTCATTTGTGATTTCATGTAAATTGCTAACGTATACAGACAAATAAACTGACTCAACTGTGTGTATTCCAAGAGTAAACCTCTTAGTAAGTTTTGCTATTTTACTATTCTGTCTCTACAGTTAATAATTTCGCAATTTATGTTTTTCAGAGATATCATCTGCTGTCTCCTTAAAGGTATTCTGCGTTTAGCTTATTTAATACTTACCTTTTCAGATAGTTTCCACTGTATGATTCATATTTCTTTCTTTACTCTGATTATCTTTCGATGACAAATTCGTTCAACTCATCTCTTTATTTCATGTGCTGGGTTAAATCTGCAAAATCTTCTTAATTAATTTGTACGTACTTCCTAAAACCTATGTTACCTGCTAATGTTATTCAATACACATTCAATAGTGTCCTCTATTTCTAGGGCCTCAAATATGTTTTTGATTTCTAACTTTTATTCTTTCTTGTTATCTTTTACCTACTCTAGGCACATTTTTTTTTTTTTCAAGATCAGTTTTTTGTCTCAGCTTTGAAACAGCTTTAACATTCATTGGTCACAGCCTAACATAACTTAATGTAACCTAAACTAACAGCCTAATCTAAACAATTAAAAAGTCTTCCTCAGGATTGCCTCAAGTAAACAATTCCCTCCCGTCTCTCCATAGTGGCCTATAGGGATTTGTAATTATGGCCATTCTATCTCTGAGTTATTTATTTTCCTTCCTCCCCTTGTATGTTCTCGCCTCAAGCAGCATCCCCTCTTTTGTAATCTTTATGGCCCATATTTCTCAATTTCTTCTTTAGGCTTATATTCTTGGTGATTTTTTTTCAGTACCAGATTATCTTATTCTGTTGAAAAGAATATAATTTAACCACGAAGACATCGTATAAGTGAAAGCCTATTTTGGTCTAGATCTATCCTTCAAATGAATTAAATCACTTGGATTTAAAAGAGCTACATGAAGACATAAAGACTGTCATTAGTTTGAAGTGGCCAATTTTGTCTTCTCCTTTCATCACTTTTCTTCAAGATTTTTTTTCATTATTTTTCTAATTCCAATTTGGTCATTGCTCTCTTGTTTATCCATTACGATCTTTCATCTCATATTTCGTTTCAATAATATTTCTCTTGCCTCTTGCCTCTTGCCTCTTGCCTCTTGCTTCTTGCCTCAGGCCTCTTGCTTCTTGCTTTCTTATATTTTCTACATCATTTCTATCACGCAGGTTTCCTTTCCTCTTCTGCTCAGCTGCTGATTCTCTCATATTGATCCCACCCTTTCTCACGTCCAATCTTTCTCTCTCTCTCTCTCTCTTCTTTATAGCGTTTTCTTTTCCTCCTCTTGTGCCTGATTATGGATATTATGCTTCTCCTGCTCTTTCCTTCCAATTCTTCCATGTTCTGATTTTGCCTGCCCTCATTTCATTTGTTTTTTCGATTACTGGTCTTCATCGGCTAGTTTTTTTTTTTTTTTTTTTTATTCTACCTGTGATTCTCTACACATAAATTCACTTGGCCCAGTGGCATATCTTGCTCAACCTGTTTGACCCCTCAACATCATTAGATTTCTTTCAGTTGATTAGAATCGTCTGCCAGCAACCTACACGTACACAAATGGGTAAATATATAGTTTCCGGGGCCTCAATGAGTTTGCCTGACTATAGACATGTCACCAAATTTGATTTCAACGTTTTGTTTCAGCTGAATAAAAATATATAGTGGTATTCAAAGTTATATCAATCATCTACACGACGGAGATATATTGATTTGCGCTGGATTAATTTTGGGACCAATAAAGTGAAGCTTCCATTGTTCCTTGTTGATCCCTTTTCTCATCACCTTGATATACAAATGATATGCGGTTTCAAAAATATTGCATACAAAAATCAATTAATCTCTTTTGAAACCGTCTAGCAATAGCCAGAGTAGGATTTTAACAGCGTTTATTCTCTGCCATATAAATGTAAATTTTCATTGTTCATTGCTCTTCTCTTTTCATCTTGGCGAACAAATGCCACACGATTCCATGAACTTTATATAGTTTTACCATTCACTTTTAAGGCAGAGGTTTCCCCAAAATAAGTAGAATCGACTAGAGTTAGACAGAAAAAGTATTGTGCTTATTTTCTGCTATACAAACTTATTATGTTTCCTTTATTCACCGCTACTCTGACCTCTATTATCCTTGACGAACGAAGTCGAATGTTGTTAGAGATAATGAATTTCATGTATTCACTCAAAATGACTGGTAGTATTTTAAGAGTTGAATATAAACAGTTCGATTCTAGATATTTCTAAATAGAACCAAAGGTTCAAATAAGGGAATAAAATCTGGTGTTAACTAGATAAAAAAAATTACATGTACAGTTGAGAAGATAAGTTCTTGAACGTTTTCGTGGGATGAGCTGGTATCAAAAGGACTTTGCTTTATATGTGATTAATCAAAGAGACCCTGATGGCAGCCCTGGTCACAGAGGTCAGCAAGTGACGCAGTCTTTTCATTTGTTACGAATTACCATGACAGGTTTCTCTTTCTTTGTTACTTGATACCAAGACCGCACACCAGAAAGTGTCCAATAAGTTGTTACTTCAACTGAAGATGACCAGCGGTTGTTAACAGGTCAATCGGGAAAATTTGATTATGATAGCCTCTTTGGACCTGAGTTTTCACAAGTTAAATGAGGTCGTCTGGTGTTAGCCAGAACAAAATCCTTATGTACGCCATGGTAAGAACATAAGAACATACATAACATAAGAATAAAGGAGACTGCAAGAGACCATAAGGCCTACACTAGGCGGCTCCGTATCCATCACCACCTGTCATCCCCATTCATAAAGTTGTCTAATCGTTTCTTAAAACAACTGATATTTTCAGATGGTCT
>NC_134789.1:26808123-26855623 GCF_046742065.1 Oratosquilla oratoria
CTCGTGTCCTTTATTTATAAGGTAAAACTAAACTGATTTTACATGCTGCCAGTAGCCGATATACATATACCGCGTAGGTAGTCACCCGTGGTGCGTAATTACATAATTGTACTGGACTAGGTTAGTCCGCGTCAAGCAGGGTCCCACTGTCATACACACGTCAAGTCTAGTCGTGTGGGCGGAAAAACATATGCTCCACGCCACGTGGTTGTCTCGGTTTGTACAATATTCCCCTCTCAAAAAGACCTTGGATTAAGATAGCATTCCGCTATTGACCATCTCCACTGGAGATATGTTGAGGTTGCACAAATGACATTGATGGCGGTAGCCGTGGTTGATTGTAATGCGGTTTGCAATTGAGTCGAGATGACTCATCTCTGCTGGAAACATGATGACGTTGGCCCAGATGGCTTCGGTGAGCGTTGTGCATGAGATGTCTAGCATCGATGGCGGTGCGATTTGGTGCGATTTGGAGGGTAGTCGAGGCGGGAGTGTAATGGTATGATACCATTGTGTACATGTTATAATTACGTACAACATTGTACAAGTATCATGTCTTGTATTTGCGAAGTGTTCAATTGTGGTTACATTTTTCCATTGCATAATTGCCATAGATATTTCTGTATATTGATTTTTTATTGTCATTGTATATCTATTATTACATATTGTACATATGTTGTAAGAACCAAGTGTTCTGCTCGCTCGCTCTAAAGTTTTCCCGCTCTAAGTTGTTGGCCTCCCCAATCGCTCAGTTTCGATTGCGCCTTGAGAGCGTACTCATGTTCTTTTTGTCTTTGCTAGATAATTTATATATTAATTTCGAATTTGTTTCATTAGCCACCCTATATATAAATTGGTGGCAGTGGGTAAAAAAAAATTGCTATCTGTGTGAACATTTTGCTTTGTGCGTTAAAAAGTACTTTAAACGCAACTTTGAACTTTGAAGAGTTGTGAATTTTGGGGACGGCCTTTGCTTCTCTCGCAAGCACGTATGCGTTCTCTCCCCTTTTTGCAGACAGATGATTATTATCAGTAATTCTGGGACAATTCATACCAGTAGCTTTTGATTTTTTTTTTTTTTTTTTTTTTTTTTTAGATGGTGTTCAAGAACAGTGTATTTGAAATATGTGCCATGTGATTTTATTGAGAGACGAATGTCTCATGGTTTCCAGTTTTCGGGCTTCTTTTGAAATTTTGTTTATAGTTATCATCATCTGCATTGTTCACCTAATGTTACTGTGTTTAAGGCGATTAATCTGGAGACTCGATGAGGAAGGATTACTGTTCCAGCTTCAATGGTGTGAAGAGTTGGTGTGCTTCATTGTCAGTTTCAGTACTTCACCTCCGAAAGACTAGTTATGTTGAATTGTTATTTGACAATCTTGTGAATATATATTTTCTAGCCGTAAGCATTCATTTAATCCATTTTTGAGATATTGATATTCCATTTTTGAAGCCAAATACTCAATAGCCAGGCGTGTTGTCTTGGCGGCCATGTTTGTTTCCTCCATCTTGACGTCATTTCTTGACGGTCACGTTTTCTTTGCTTGTGTATAAGAAAATTTGTGTTATTGTTTACTTTTTTCTGTATTTCTCGAGTGTTGGATATTATTTTACGACCACCAGTCTAGATGGATTCATCTTTCCTGTAAAGGGGCATGTGTTTTTATAAGCGGTACAAAGCTTAATGTATGTACAAGTATAACGAATTTATTTTCATTTTTCACGTTAATATTGTTACGCAGTAGTACCGAAATTCCAAGCTCTTGTTTAGCGATGTCTACTAAACATAAGCTGCCCTCATTTATTAATAACCAAACATCACCTCAGACAATGGCTCATACTTTCACACTGTTACATCAGGATCCTTCTGTTCTTAAATTTTCTGGTGATGATCCCCAATATAAAGTCATTGATTTTATTCGTTAGTGCGAAGATTGTATTGTAAATACTAATCTTTCAACGGGGTCTGAGAAAATTTCTTTCACGAGGTCACAGTTTGTACCTAATTCTTTGGCTTCTGAGATGTTCTCTGGTTCGTGTCTCGGCCTCAAGTCTTTAGATTATAATTATGATCTCCTTTGGTCTAATTTCCTTTTTTTATGATACCCCTGTAGGCAATTCCTTTCAATGATGTTTTAAGCTGACTAATGTTCTTACATCCAAATTGAGCACTCTTGACTATAGGCGTGCTCCAGAGTAGATAAGTTTAGCTACTGTCATATCCATGGTCATTGTAAAGACTCGACTATTGTTTCAAGGTTTTGAAACTTAGAGCTGAGACTTGTTATCAGCCTAGACAATCTCCGTCTCATTTTCACAAGCGCTCGTTTCACAACCCATAGGTTTGACCAGTAGTGTTAGGTCACAGATCATCCCCTTGGTGGTTGCTGAGTCTTCTTAGTTACAAAGGCAAAGCATACTGACAGGAGACCTTTTGGTCCATATCTAGGTCGGATGCGAAATAATCATAATAATGATAAGTAAATGAACGAATAAAAACTATAGAAATGTAAAAAAAAAAAAAAAAAGATAAAATACATAAATAAATACATAGGTATAGTTAGATAATAAACAAACAGGTAAATAGTAAATAATAATAAACTGACATATAAATTAGAATCAAACAAATAATAATAAACAAACAGACAAATGATAACAAAACAAATAAAAAAAATTATATTAAATAAATCATAATCATTACAGCATCTTAAGTGATTATCTAAATTATTCTTAAAGCTTCGAACTGAACTACATTGCCCTGCCTCTACAGGAAGTTTATTCCATTCATTAACTACACGGTTGGCAAAGTTGTTTCTACCCATTTCCAAATCAAATCGATTTCCAGATAGTTTGAGACCATTATTTCTTTTCGGATTCTCATTCAGTGTGAAAATTCTGTCATTTATGATGTTGTCAATTTCCTTTAGAATCTTAAAGACTTGTATCAAGTCACCTCTGAGTCTACCCATTTTAGGGAAACAGATTCATATGTCACCGGAAAAAATTACACCAAAAAATGGCACATGAAAAAATGGCACAGAAATAAATGGCACATCTTTCAGCACGGGGAAAATGGCACAGTAGAATAAGTTAAAAATGTGTTAAAACGTAATTTCTTTATTATAGCACATTTTTCAGTATAATCAGCTAAAATGTGTTGAAATCTAATTTCATTACTATCTTGCTTAACATTTCCATTTAAAAAATTTATATCAAATAATTTTGTTTAAGATTTTTGTTTTACTGCTTAAGATGTATTAGCTTAAAATTTCCATCGAATGTTGCAGCCAACTCCCTGTAGAAACTCCTCAACAGGTTTACAACCAGCACGGTGGTCTTGGCCGAGGTTCTTTATCCGTGCCTGTAGAGTCTTGTAGATCCTTTTCTGGCGTGTCATGGGAGGTTCACAACGAGATTCTTTCAGCATTTGAATAGCTACAAAAGCATGGTCATCTCGGATCCACTGGATCGCACTTAATATTGTTGGGTGATTATGACCAACCAACCTAGCAGAATAATGATCGTAAATCATTTGATTCATCATCATCATCATCATCATCATCATCATCATCATCATCATCATCATCATCATCATCATCATCATCATCATCATCATCATCATCATCATCATCATCATCATCATCATTTCATCATCATCATCATCATCATCATCATCATCATCATCATCATCATCATCATCATCATCATCATCATCATCATCATCATCTTGGGTCTTGTATTGCAGGAATGCATAAACAACGGAGACAGCAGTGTCTCCTAGAGGAACACGAATGATATACAACTATATGAACTTAGGAGGACCCATGGTCAAATTTCCATCCATCATCCAGAGGTCCGATCTCGCTAACAGTCTCAGAGTCTGTACACTAGCAAAAGCTATAATACGGTTGCCTCTGCCTGGACCATTCTCATATATAAGGCATGGTTGTGGTTCTGGCTCACCAGCTGACGCCCATTCACCTGAGATAACAAGTTCCTTTAATGAAGCAGGTTCACGAAGTTGACTGGAGCGTTGGTAATGTCGAGTGAGTCTTTTACAATGTTCCTGGGATACGAAATGAGCCTGAGCTTCTGTCTCCATGATCAAAACAGTTTGGGCGTATATTTGACCATGTTCATCTCGAGTGCTTTTTACTAATGTTTTCATTTTAGAATTACATGTGGCTGCTTTAATAGCACTTTCGCCACCATCGTGATTGTGTTCCATTACACGTATTATATTTTCATTTGCAAGAGAAGCTATTAATGCACCTTTACATGATAGTGTTCACTTGGCACATCTCCGCCGAATCGTGTTACCTCTCGACCACTGCTTGGTATACATGTATCCACTGTAACACAGTTTAGGATCTCCCTTATTGCTTTTGATTTTTTCTATGGCGCAAGTAAGTTGTGCAGTACGTAGTAGTGTCCCAAAGAGCCCACTAGATTCCACTAATCTGATGCTTCAAACCTGCGCCAAGAGGACTTGCGATCGTTAGCGTAGACGGTAAGATCTTTTGTATATTACTTCTTCAGACAAACTGTACATAAATATAGAAAAAATAGAATCAGCTTATAAACACACTTCACAGCAGGGAATGTTACATGGCAAGGGGACCTGACATGACTCCCCGCGTCTCTGACCTTCTCCCGTATTAGTCTGGGGGGAATTGTCTCATAACTACTGTAAATCTTTTAATTTTTTGTCACATTTGAAATGTCCATAACTCATGTTCACATTTTCCATATAAGTGCCAGAAATTAAACATGATTCAATAACATTCCTTTCAAAGAAATCTTTAAATTTGGCTAATACTTTGGAACTAGCCCAGTCAATATGGTGAATGTAGGAAAAATGATGAAATGTTTGAAAGAAGGGTTCCAATTTTTAGTGTAGTTTCATGATGGCGAAATATTCAAAACCTAATTGATACCTATAATTACTGAAAATCATCCCATAACCTGCAAATATTTCTGTGTGTCATTTTTTTCCTATGCTGAAAAATATGTCATATTTTCCTGTGCAATTTTTTCTTGTGCCACTTATTCCTGTGCCATTTTCTCCGGTGCTATTTTTCATACATTCGCTGGAGGGTGTCTCTCAGCTGTAGTTGTGTTGAATTGCATGGTGGCAGCTTAATAGATATTTATAGTTGTATATGGACTCCAAAGCTTTCAGATTTTCATTACGATAACACTGTAAAAATTGATTTCAGCCTCTGCTGTAGGATATATATATATATATTTATATATATATATATATATATATATATATATATTATTTGGATGATGGAGAACATAAACACAGGGGAAGGCTCGGAACCCTAAACACTCTAACATTTCGTTTGCGTAGAACTTCTTCAGAGAGTGTATGTAGAACTGCAATTGAAGTTTATATACTAAATCTAATTATCTTTTTCGGACAATTGGGAAAGGTCGTTTTTCTGGCGTGCTTTAGAATTAAAATACTAGTTTCTTTAGCTAAGTTGATAAACCCTCCTCGATGATTCGATGAATTAATTATTAGTTGAAATATATGCTGATTCAACAATTCTTCTAGTGAATTTATCAAAACCTTTATGTAGCACTTCAGCTTCTCTCCAGTTTGGTAAATGATCGAATTTTTCCGCATGAACTACTAAAGAATTAGATGTCCTATGTGCTTTTATGTCATTTTTATGTTCATAAATTCTTTTTTCTAATCCTCTTGACGATTCGCCAAAATAAGCCATTGAGCAACTATTGCACGGGGTTTTGTATACGACGCTGTTTTCGGAATTGGTTCTCTTTTCAGAAGTCTTTATTAGATCACCTATCCTCTTATTAGTTATTTTAGCTATGTTCATACCTGATTTTGTTAAATATTTGTCTATTATTGGTGACGTTTCTGAGCCAGGTACTGATATAAAATTTGTATTATTTTTATCATTTCTCTCTTTCTTTCCGCGATTGTAAATATTTATTGCTTTTCTTTTTGTTCTTTTCAACATTCCCTCTGGATATCCAAGTTTGTCAAAGGTTTTCATAATGTAATCAAATTCGCCTTCTAGGTATTCATTACTACAGATTCGTAGTGCCCTGAGAAAAATCCTATTACTATACCACTCTTTGTCCTATCATCATGTGCGGAGAAGTAATGTACTAAATCCTCTTTGTTAGTTTCCTTTCTGTATACTGAGAAAGTTACATTTTTTTCCACTCGTCGTATTAACGTATCTAGGAAGGGCAATTGTCCGTTTTGTTCCTCTTCTACGGTGAACTGAATATCGCTGTTGACCGCGTTAAGCATTCTCACTTTATTATTTACATTGGTGTTTTCGGGGATGATTGCGAGGACGTCGTCTACATATCTAAACCAGTGTGATCCCCTACCATTGATTCTGATAAAGTTTTCTTTTTCTAATAACTCCATATATAGACAGGCCATCACTGCACTTAAAGGACTACCCATAGCGAGACCTCTATGTTGTTCATATTCGTCACCATTAAAAGTAAACGCACCGAAATTTACGCATAAATCTATCAATTCTATATAATCTTGTTTTCTTATGGGTAGGTCAGTATCGTTCATATCTTTTATTACTCTCTTTACTGCTTCTAACGCACCGTTAGTGGAAATATTTGTATATAACGCCTTGACATCATAGCTTACTAACTTTTTCCCCGTGAAATCTAAATCTTTTAGTCTTGTCAAAAGATCGTTAGAATTTTTCAAATGTGTATTGCTGATCGATCCCATTGCCTGTGATAGCGGTTTGGCTAGACATTTCGCTAGTCTGTGGGGTGCACTACCAACCCCTGAAGTTATGGGTCGCATTGGAACGTTGGGTTTGTGAATTTTTGGAATACCGCGCATTCTGGGAGGATTGGGGTATTCCTCTAGAAGTCCCATTAATCTATTTCCTTTTTCAGTTTTATTAAGAATTTTTCTGGCATGTTTTTTGAATTTATCTGCTTCATTCGTTACGAAACCTATATGTTTTTTGCGATAAGTATTGTCGTCATCTAAGAGCTCTAACATTTTACTGATATAGTCCTCTTTTGATAAGATCACGATACCACCTCCTTTATCTGCATTGGTGATTACTATGTCTTTGTCTAAGCCTAGATTTATTAAAGCTTTCTTGAATCTTCTGGGGATGACGCATTCGTTTTTAATGGCTAACGCTTGGTAACATGTAACAATCCCCTGTTTGAATCCTTTTTCAATATCGTTGTCACTCCATCTATAGTTTCTCTTAATAAAATCTGTGAATCCCCTTGTGTTAATACCAGTGTCGAATTTAAGTCCTAGCGATAGAGCTTGAATTTCAGTATTCGATAATCTCCTATCTGAAAGATTTGTTATTATTTCACACCTTCCGATTTTATTCCAATCGCTGTTGTCATATAGACTGTTTAATTTTCGCTCTAGTCTTTCATTTTGTGATGTCTTTTCTTTTTCTAATTTATAAGGTAGGTGTGATGGTAATTGCACTCCAAATCTACAAGTACATTTATGAGTCGGTGGGCATATGTCTGATGGGCAAATGTCCGGTGACCAAATATCCGGTATCGGTGTTCCGTTCTTATGGACCTGTTTCCATATTGGTATTTTCACTTTATCACGTAATGTTTCTATTTTGTTGTCCAAATCTTTACAAGCTTCTTCTAAATATACTTTAGCACACTTACCGAATGGGTTGTTCGCACTAACCAGTTGTTTCGGAGCCGATTTAGTACACATCTATTCAACTTGCGTCTTCTGTGGTATTCCTGCCAAATAACCTCCTGTTGCTCTCCATCATTTGCCATATTGATAAGTATTTTAGACAAATTATTTGGATGATGGAGAACATAAACACAGGGGAAAGGCTTGGAACCCTAAACACTCTAACGTTTCACCTGAAGGTGCGAAACTATCGCCGTCAACTACTTGAATCCAGTGCTCGTCGTTAACGACTCGTACCGGCTGTCTCAAGTTGTGTTACAGTGCTAAAAACTACTGCGCGCTAGTAAATCAGCCTACTTTCTTATCAAGGCCCTCCCTTCCTCGATGGAATACTCGGGGTCGGAAGCGGCGTCCAGCTTAGAGCAGGACTTAATGATTTCCGACACTGATGACGACATTAGTGTTAACCACTGGCCCGACCTGCCTCGTCCTACCTCCACTCCCCATCACCCTCCAACAACCACCCAGCATGATACCCACCAGTCTACATCGCTCCCCAGTACCAAACGGCGGGTCGACGACACCTCTACCTTCCCCGCAGGAGAATGTCAACCGCCTGCTGCCAAGACGATCAAGGGAACCTCAAATGAGTGTAATAAGGCTCCTATTCGCCCTACCCTGCCTAATCACAGTGCTACTCCCGTTGCCCCCACCCGACCCTCACCCGCCCTTCCAGCATTTGCTCCCCGAGACAAGTATATTAAGTTGGCCTTTAGCGGGAACCCATCCACAGAAGTTAAACTCCGTTGGCTGTCAACTATCACCAAGACTTTCCACCTGCAACGGGATACGGCCGAGGTTAAGATGGCTGCACTCACCTCTCGATTCATCTACATATCAAGACAACGCACAGACATCCTGGACCGAGTTACTACAAATGAATTTATGTCACTGCCTCTTCTCCCTCAAGACTCCCCCGAAAGACCTCGTAAGTACCCCCAATACCTGCTCACTCGCTATCCCGTTGACGTGGATCACAAGCTTGCCCTACAGCTCCCAGGAGTACACTCAGCCAGGCGCTTCATGCAGAACGGTACCCCCATCAACCGCATTGTTATTGTGTGGAGCCTCCCCGAAACACCCCCCGACACCATTACCTTTGACTTCCTCCCTCTCCTCCCCCCGTGTCAAGTCCAAAGACTCCGTGACGACCGACCCTGGTGCTACAGGTGTTGGGGTATCGGTCACATATCCAGGTACTGCTCCGCCTCCCCTAAGTGTGCCTGGTGTGCCGCCGCCCATGAATCCAGAGAATGTCCCGTCCGAAGTGCGCCCCCGCCCCCATCTGCGACTACTTCCACCTCTGAACCTCCACCACAGCCGAACCCATCACAATGGAAGTGCCCCCGATGTCTACAGCCAGGTGTCAACGTCTGGCACGGCTGTACTCGGCGCCAGACCCAGACCAATGGCCCCACCTCAGCCCCACCACCTCCTCCCGCCCGGACTGTCCTCTCTGCTCCCACCCCCCCTCAGCAAGACGCTGCCCTCCGTAAGGCCGTTGCAGCCCTTCAGGCGCGATGTGCAGCACTCGAGGACCGCTTCGCCTCCATTGACACCAGGATTGACAGCCTTGTCTCAGCCCAAACTACTACTGCCACCAGACTCTCCACACTGGCGGAATCCCAACAAACCCTCGTCTCCTCCATCTCCATGCTTGCCGAGAGAATGGAATTCATTGCAACTCGTCTCGACAAACTCTGTAAGTTACAACCCAGTACTAGCCAGTCTTCCTCGAATCATCCATCCACCTCCACACTCCGGTCTCCTACTAGCAAACGCAACGTTCGTAACTAACATTCACCTAGACCTCCTTTCATGGAACATCAATGGTATCACCAACCACAAAAAGTACACACAATTGAAGGCATATGTACAGACACATCACCCTTGTGTCATTTTTCTACAGGAGGCGTTTCCAAACCGGCCCAACACTGCACCACAGGCACCCTCCCTTCCCGGATATATCCCCTATATTCATACGATACGAAACGGTCTTCTAACATACATACACAATACACTGATACACCGTCTTCTGCGCTCCTCTACAGACCCTGACGTAACATTCCAACTCTTCGAGATAGAAATTGGGGGAGGAATCCTACAGCTCTGTAATATCTACTCTGCTCCCGCACGTCTTCGTCCAACCACTCTTCCACCACCTACGATAAAAGGTATAATATACGCAGGGGATTTCAATGCTCGACATCCTGCATTGGGAGATCGTCCTGGCACCACTAACCGCCCTGGTGTTCACCTACTATCCTTCATCCGACAACATCATCTGACCCGCTGGGACACAGGTGGCGCCACACACTCCCGGGGAGGCACCCTGGACCACGTCCTCACCTCTGGCTTGGTATCATCCCGCATCCAGTGCTCCTCAGTACCTGCATTATTCTCAGACCATATTGCTCTTCTCTTCCACTATTCTCTTCCTACGATACCTACACCCCCTATCACACGCCTACGCCTCACCATACCCCCCAAATACTGCCCGACGTACATTTCATACATGACCTGCATACTACCTACCTTAGAATGTTCCTCCCCCGACCAGTTATACAATAGCCTTGTCTCCGCCACCCACGACTTTTACAGGCTTTACGTATCACGACCCCACCTCCAACGTCGCCCTCCTCCTCACTCGTGGTACCTAGACACCCGACTTCAGGACGCACAGAAAGAAGCGGAGCGCGTTGGACTCATGTTCCAAACTAACCCATCTCCTGAACTACTTCATCGTTACCAGCAATCCAGAGACGATTTGACAACCCTCCTAGAATGTGTAAGTACTGACTCCTGGAAGAGATTCACGAACAGAATTGATCACCAAACTAGTGTAGCCTCCATGTGGCACCTTATTCGCAGGGTAATTAAGAAGACTCCTGCTACTGCCCGTCATCATTCCCCCACCGTATTTGCCGAACAGCTCATCGACACGTGGTCAAACCAGTCCAACCCTGCCAACCTACCTACCCCCGTCCAGGATGCCCTCTCCTCCGGTGCTTTTGCTCGTGGACTCCGCTTAGTACATGCTCTGCTGCAAGAGGATGATGAAGAAAATATACCAATCACTGAAGATGAACTACGACGTGCTCTCTTGAGAGGTAAAGCCACGTCCCCTGGGGATGATGGCATTACCTACAATGTGCTACGATTACTGCACCGTGTACCCGGTAACCCCCTCCTTCGCCTCTACAATATGTGTCTACGAGATGGATATATCCCACATGCCTGGACCACGAGTACAATAATCCCCATACCCAAGCCCGGTACAGCAAATTTCAGGCCCATCTCCCTTACATCCTGCTTCTGCAAAGTAATGGAAAGAATCTTGCTCACCCGACTGATGTACCAACTACAAGATCGCCTTTCTCCACGTCTCTTCGGCTTTCTACCCCAACGCAGCACCCATCACTGCCTCGTCGACTTATATTCTCGCCTCTCCCGTGACAGTGTTGTGGCATTTATAGATCTAAAAAGTGCATTTGATATAGCAAACCGAGACGTTATTTTAGATCAATTAATTGACTTTGGAATTAAGGGTAAATTACTACGATGGATTAAGGGCTACCTCAGTAACCGGACCTCCCGTGTCTTCTTTAGCGGTGCCTACAGCTCCTCACGGGATTTTCATCTCGGCACTCCTCAAGGAGGGGTACTAAGTCCATTTCTCTTTAATATACTTATGCATCGTCTCCTCACGTCTTTGCCCACTATTCCTGAGGTCACAATTACATGCTATGTAGATGACCTATGTATTCACTCTACCTCCCCAACACACCTACAACTCTTTCTTACTTCTCTCTCCCAAGCTTCTGCTAACTGTGGCCTTGTTGCTTCCCCACAGAAGAGCAGAATTTTCTCCTACCGCCCTCCTGCCACGCTGCCAGAGTTCATGATTGGAGACTGCATCATCCCACTAAGCTCCCAGTACTGCTACCTTGGTGCACCAGTACGAATCTCGGAAACTCTTTCTGCCCGGCGTCAATCCCATCCCGTAATTCGTGAATTGCTAGATCGTCTCCAACAACTCTTCCGGTATCTCCATCCCCGTGGCCAGAACTGTCTATATTACTTTTATACGCTCTGTTGTTGATTACCTCTCCCCTGCCTTAATTCAACTTCCTCGATATGCTTTAGAGCCACTGGAGATTTTTCAGAATAAAGCCATGAGAATCATTCTCGGTTGCCCAATGACTACCAGAATTGTCAACATGCAACGGGAATTACGGCTTCCATCCCTAGTTGAGAGGATTTATTCTAATGTCACCTGCCTCACAGTTAAGTGTATACACTTTCCCCACATCTCACCGCACTTCACAGCACTGGTCAGAGATTCTCTCGGCCCCGCTCCGCCCGTCCCCCGCCTCATGCCCCCCGGTCGCCGTCTTATAAAGTCTATCTCCTCCTTCCTTCGCAGCCAAGATTTAAAAGTACCAGTAGCTGACATACCCCCAGGGCCTCCCCCGTGGACGCTACCATCCCCTGTGGATAGCTTCACTCCTACTTCAAAATGTGACCGACCTCCTCTACAACTACAGCTAGCCTTGGAACATGTTACCCAGGTAACATCCTCCATCACTGCTCCGCATCGCCTCTACACTGACGGGTCACTACAATCGGATGGTGCAGCTGGAGGAGCAGTCTACTCACCTGACCTACCGCCGCCTCCTGAGGGCTGGGTCGGCCGTCGACTCAGAGATCACTCCAGCTCCACGTTGTGTAAACTATACGCCATCTTAGATGCTATCAGTCTCGTTTGCCAAAGAGGAGTGAATGCTGTCATTATATGTGACTCTAAGCCTGCACTGCAATCCCTCACCGCTATTCATCCCACTCACCATTCTGTTGTACAACAAATCCTTTCCTTTCTATCCCTACTAACTATCCGTAATCTCTGCATTTAATTTATTTGGATTCCATCTCATGTAGGTTTGCACCACAACACCAAAGTAGACCGCCTAGCAAAAGAAGCCTGCCGACTCCCCCGTCGTGGTGATGGACGACCTCTCTCACTGCTATGTTACCTCAACAGGGTCCGCTCCGCTGCACTTCTGCCTGAGCAACGTCGACGGGACACCGAGAGACCCTTCAGTGTCACCATCACCCATCACGAATCCGTATGCCGCCACAAATACAAGTACCGCCGCAAGGGACTTATGGTTCGTCGCCACAATGTTGTCTCAGCCCGACTGCGGCTAGGCTACCGTCCACCGTGGCAGGTCGCCGAGGTGGAGGGCAAGCCTGTATTCACAGAATGTCGCCTATGTCACGCTCCACTAGACAACACCATCGAGCACTACTGCCTAGCGTGCCCCACTGTAAAACATCTAATACCCCAGGGACTACCATTAGATGCAATCTGTCGTCATCTCCTATCACAAAATAGATTAGATGAAATACTTGTCCGTTACCCCCGCTTTGGTGGGTTCTCATAATACCTGATGCCCTGCGTGACATCTCAGTCTTATTCCCCTTTGAATGAATGTACAATACCCAGTGTCGTATATGTTACCTGCAACCCATGTATTTGTATGTGTATATAAGTGTATGTGTACGTGTGTAAGCATGTGCATACCAGTTGCCTTCCTACATTCATTATGAAAACCTCCCCCACTGTATGACGCTAATGCGTATTAAGTAAAAAAAAAAAAAAAAAAAAAAACTCTAACGTTTCGTTCGCGTAGAACTTCTTCAGAGAGTGTATGTAGAACTGCAATTGAAGTTTATGTACTAAATCTATTTATCTTTTCGGACACTTGGGAAAGGTCGTTTTTCTGGCGTGCTTTAGAATTAAAATACTAGTTTCTTTAGCTAAATTGATAAACCCTCCTCGATGATTCGATGAATTATTAGTTGAAATATATGCTGATTCAACAATTCTTCTAGTGAATTTATCAAAACCTTTATGTAGCACTTCAGCTTCTCTCCAGTTTGGTAAATGATCGAATTTTTCCGCATGAACTACTAAAGAATTAGATGTTCTATGTGCTTTTATGTCGTTTTTATGTTCATAAATTCTTTTTTCTAATCCTCTTGACGATTCGCCAAAATAAGCCATTGAGCAACTATTGCACGGGATTTTGTATACGACGCTGTTTTCGGAATTGGTTCTCTTTTCAGAAGTCTTTATTAGATCACCTATCCTCTTATTAGTTATTTTAGCTATGTTCATACCTGATTTTGTTAAATATTTGTCTATTATTGGTGACGTTTCTGAGCCAGGTACTGATATAAAATTTGTATTATTTTTATCATTTCTCTTTCTTTCCGCGATTGTAAATATTTATTGCTTTTCTTTTTGTTCTTTTCAACATTCCCTCTGGATATCCAAGTTTGTCAAAGGTTTTCATAATGTAATCAAATTCGCCTTCTAGGTATTCATTACTACAGATTCGTAGTGCCCTGAGAAAAAATCCTATTACTATACCACTCTTTGTCCTATCATCATGTGCGGAGAAGTAATGTACTAAATCCTCTTTGTTAGTTTCCTTTCTGTATACTGAGAAAGCGAGATGGTGTAGTGGTTAAGTCACTACAAGTACTGGTAACGTGCTAGCCGTTGATTCGAGTCCTCGGGCGTACCACGTTTCAACTTCTGCATGTGCCTCCACGGTTATTCCGATGTTGATGGTATACAATTCAAGTGCATTGTGGTTGATAAAAATGTATCTCTAGTCACTGGGACCCATTCAGTGTTGTACATATATATATATATATATATATATATATATATATATATATATATATATACATTTGTATGTATGAATACGTATATATATACATATACATATATATATATATATATATATTCAACACCAGACAATTCTATTCGGCAATATTTTCTAATATTCATTCAACATTTCTTCATATTGTCTTCACTGGCATGTATACACTTTTACAAAAATACATATTATTTCTTTGAACAGGCTTTATTAAATATTTCCTTCATTAAAACTCTATGTATAAATCTATATCTATCTCTTTCTCTCCCCTCCCCTCTCTCTCTCTCTCTCCCTTTCTCTCTCTTTCTATCTATTATCTATGTATGTATGTATGTATCTATCTATCTATCTATCTATCTATCTATCTATCTATCTATCTATTTATCTATCTTTATATCACAATATGGTAAGTTTGCATGTTACATCCCCGCCAATCACGTAATTCAATTACCACATTTGGTGGGGAAAAAGGTGTCCGATTTTTTTTGTTTTTTTTCAACTAGAATGAGGTTTTGAGGCAAAACGAGGGTGTATTTCTCTTCGAAGTTAAATCGAATTGAGTCTACCAAAACAAAGCCTGTTAAGTAGGCCAAGATAATGCGTTGTAAATGAACGGATGACTTTCAGAAAGACAAAAGAATCTATAATTCTGAGATATGAACTTTGAACAGTAAAAATTAATATACATTTTCATGGACATTAAATGATGCGAATAATTATGTCAACATATTGATACAATTAGTTCAAAAGAGACTTGATCGTAACACATCCACAAGCATTACAAAAGTTGATATCTGGATATATCTTCTGAGCTTAGATCTGCAAACTTTTCCCCGTATTGAACGTCTTCCACATAGCTGTAAAGCAGCTAAAACTGGGTAAAGTTATAATTAGGCGATTGTTTAAAACTTATCTTTTGGGAATGCATTATCAAAGGTTTACATGGTGATATTCGATAAAAGTTTTTGTAGTTATAGACCGCAGTGCGCCCAGCACTACATCTAGAATTGAAATCACGTTATATGATTCTCAATTAATCTTAGAACTACTTAAATTAGTCGTCTGTCATCATGACCTGATGTACTGCGTATCCAATTACAAAAAGGCTCTAGAAGTGATCTTATGACGGTTATCTGAATGTGGTGGTTAACTGCAAAACGAAGAGTAAAGCTGCCCATTTTCGAAATCAGTCAACCTCTCACCTCCATGAGGAGGTGCAGCCTTAAGTTGCGTATGCGGTCGCAGGACTGGGCCCAAGGTCCTAAGACTTCAGCTGTATTTCTTATAATTTTCCACACATGGACCCCTGGCAACCGGTGACTGCTCCCCTCTCCATACAATTTTCAGCCGGTGACATAGAAACATACCCACACTCATATAATACAAACGACAGTCCAAACTTTCTTCTTGGAAAGTCGAAATAAAATATTACCTAAGTTTATATTGCATATTACGACGTTTCACCCTTTTTAGAGCATTTTCAATATATATATGACAACAGATGAATTAGGAAAGTATACACAAAAACAATTATGAAAGGATCAAGGATCATATGAGGAGATTATGTCCATGGTGCTCCGCGGGGTGCTGGGATGACCTTTTGTCCACCCAGGGAAGCTAGAGCCACGGAGGTTGTACCTCCTTGTACATTTATGGATGGAGCCTTCTCTCGAATATGGAGGGCCTCCAGGATCTCCAAACGATGAAAGTCGTGTGCGGAGTCGACGATTTTTGTGTTCTCCACAAGGGATCTTTCTAGTAAGGAAGGAATTGTGCTTTTCCAAAAAATGCCTCCTAGGGGCACCAGCTTGTAGATGGCACGTCAGTCTTCTGGAGAGAGAAGTCGTCGTTATTCATATATAAGACATGGGACGAGGCTTGCAGTCTTCGTGCGGGCAGATGAATTCATAAACAGCATTACTTCTCCATAGTGGGTTGTGGTTACGGATAGGATTATTTTGCAGGATGAGGTTGAGCATTTTGAAGTTTTTATAATAAATCCGAAGCTTCAGTTTTTCTCCGGGGTCGGATGGTTGTGCACCGCGTTCAACAATTTCTCTGGGGATTCTTTCGTCCATTCGGTAAGCCTTACTCATGGAAGATCTGTAACTGAGAATAATCGTAGGGCGTTTCTTGGGAGGAACGGTGTCATGATTTAGGTAGTTCTCCATAATTCGTCGGATGACTTCTTGCACATCCTTATTGGGGAATCCATTGTTAACCAGGATTTGCTGCAATCGTTGAAGCTCTTGATGTAAAAGAGGCTATGTTGAGCAGTGCGTGAATGCCCTATTCACGTATGACGCTTTTCTTGCAGGCTGCAGGGCACTCTCTATCCGCATCTACCTTTGTTCGTGCCTTTAACGTATACAGTGGTGGTAAATCTACTTACGTCGGGCTTTGCTGAGATGTCTAAAAAAGGGCAAAGAACCATCAGCATAGTGTTCACTTGTTAAGTTGAGAAAAGAGTTTTTCGCGAATGCCTGACATAGTTCTTGTAGATGTGTCTGGTGTCTTGCTTCAACGAATATATCGTTCACATATCTTCCATAGGAGTGTGGGCGAATTGCATGATCAGAGAGAACTCGTCTTTCCACTGAACCCAAGTAGAAGTTGGCGAAAAGGACCCCGAGAGGGGACCCTATCACCACACCATCTACCTGTCTATACAACTTACCGTCCGGTCCGCGGAACGGGGATTCTGTCGTGCACTCTTCTAGGAGATTACGAAGCAAAGTTTCCGGAATGTCCATGGGAACTTGATGGAAGTGATAAAACTCATTTAAGATTAAGTTTATGGTCTCAGTCACGGGGACATTAGTAAAGGAGTTATCTGCATCTAACGAGGCAGTAAGAGCTGTAAGGGTTTTGTTGTGAAGAAGGTCAATAAATTCTTTAGAGGACTTCAGCAACCAGGAACGAGGTACATATGGGATAAGAAGCTCATGGAACCTCCTGGCCAAACCATACGTCGGGGTGGGGATTTGGCTGATACACACACACACACACACACACACACACACACACACACACACACACACACACACACACACACACACACACACACACACACACACACACACACACACACACACACACACACACACACACACACACACACACACACACACACACACACACACACACACACACACACACACACACACACACACACACACACACACACACACACACACACACACACAAACACACACGCACACGAGAACCATAGAGGTCTCCAAAAGAGAATAAGGTAACACAAGGCGGATTTGAGAATCCATCGCCTCTTAAATGCGCTGGTGGGCCACGTAGACAATCTTCGCCGGCCGGTGGTGGGGGGAGGATATTTATTTTGTGCTTTAGTTTCTTCTGCTGCCGACCGGTCCGGCACACACCTGACCTTTCCGTTGACGCTGGCGAGTGGGCTTGCACTTTAGACAGATACACACGTTTACCGAGTCACATAATTCTCTGCTTTCAGAATTGTGCTCGGGAGAAAAGAGGCCCACACAAATCAACACTCGCCCGCTTGCCCACTGTACTGCCATCGGATCTACTCTTTCGTCTACCCTCCAGATATCACCCATTGCCTCGCTAGAGGCCAAACGCCCATTGCCTCGCTTCGGGTTAATCAGCAACGCGCATCACCTTGCTTGGGGTTAATCAGCAACGCCAATTAATCTTCTCCGTTAGGGACAGGTTACCTTCGGGGGCTCCACGCGGAAAGTAAACCCTACTCCTCGTAAGATACATACACACACCTCTTACGAATATGACCACGCCCCCACGCACAAACATTAACACGTACTTTTTCTTCGACTAAAACTCCCTTCCTTTCTAACTTTTTCTCATACTACATCTCATTTCAGTTTACCTCCCACTAAGTCTTTTTCCGTTTTTAACCTTTCTCTACTACTAATACACCTTCTACCATTTTCTCAGCTTTTGGTGATTCTAAATGCAGGCGTTGGCGCCGCCATCCAAGTTCCCTGCCCGTTTTTCCAAAGTCACCACCATCAATCGCCCCTTAGTGAATCGCCCATGAAAAAAAAAAAACCGCATATTGGCAATAGCCCTCTTTTATACACTACTATCTATTAATTTTCTTACAGACGTCCTTCCCCTCCCACACAAACCGATCCCGCGCGAAAGAGTGGTCTGCCCTAGATAGCCCGTAGCCCATAGCCGTTCTTCTGAAGAAGCTCTAAGCGAAACCGGTCAGGAATGAACTCGGCTCTAGACCCCATGTCTTACTCTTCCACCTTCCTGAAACTTGTCACAATGTCCCAACACACACACACATACACACACACACACACACACACACACACACACACACACACACACACACACACACACACACACACACACACACACACGGAGGTCCGGGTTCGACTCTCGACTCTCGCCCCGGGGCTGAAATAATATCAGTATCGCAGCGCTGAGGGGTGTTACTCCAACTCTCGTGGGCGGGGAGTTGGGTGTGTGTGTGTGTGCAAGGTCATAGCATTACCCATAGATCGGACCTACGAGCTCTGAGCTCTCTTCCAGGAGGGAAATAGCTGTCGATCACGAGTCGAACACGTGATCCAAAGACCAAGTGAACACACACACACACACACACACACACACACACACACACACACACACACACACACACACACACACACACACACACACACACACACACACACACACACACACACACACACACATATATATAGATATATATATATATATATATGTATATCTATACATATATATATATATGTATATATATGCGTATACTTAGGTAGGAGGTTCTCCCTTCTCCCTCTAGCAAGAAATGTTGTATATAATAGCATGATGGCAACTCACAATTTTCTTGTTAACTTGTTCAATACTGCGAACAAGGCGACGTATTTCAAGAGGCAATCTATGTAGAAGATCAGCAAAGGACATTTCAACACTGAGGCAGGATAGTCAGGCTAATAGATATTTAGGTACCAACGTTTTGAAGTTACACAACTTCATTCTCAAGGCAGAATAATACATACAATAGTTAATGCGTAAATATACAGAAATAGTGTTACATAAATGAGCTAAGGAAAGGTCACAAACAAAAAAATAATATGAAATAAGCAAAAACATAGGAGAGGTCGACAAAAGGACAAAACCCCCAGCAATGACAAATGAGGATCAACGCCATGGGGTGGTCAATTTGTCACCTTGCTGTGGGGTGGAAGAGTAGACATCATCAACATGGAAATGTAAGATCAAGTCTTTAGAAGGGAGAATTTGTAGATCTTGAAGCTGCTTATTCATGTCGGGGTTGCTGTGTTTGGTATGCAACGCTCGAGAATTGCAAGTCTTTTGTGGTCTTTTTCCGTGGCAATAATGGAAGTGCCCTTTACGAGATCTTCCCTTGTGAGTCGTAGTTGGTCGTGGTTTCTGTAGTGATTTTTTATGGCGCCTGCAGATAAATGAAGAGTAAGCCTTCTCGATACTTTAGTAGTAGTCATACCAATATACGACGCATGAAGCCCACAGTCCTCATGTTGGCATACAAATTTATATACGGCATGACTACGTTGAAGGAGAGGGCGTTCAGGAGTGGTGCTATTTTTCGTGATCAGGTTACTAATTCTCTTGTTTTTATAGAAAATGACAAGGTTTGACATTTCTTTTAATGATCTCCTTGATAATGCGTTCCTCGGTCTTATACGAGGTTGACATCTGTCATTGCTGTTGTTTTTTTTATTCCTTTTTGTTGACCTCTCCTATGTTCGTGCTTATTTCATATTATTTGTTTATTTGTGACCTTCCCTTAGTTCATTTATGTAACACTATTTCTGTATATTTACGAATTAACTATTGTATGTATCATTCTGCCAAGAATAAAGTTGTGTAACTTCGAAACGTTGGTCCCTAAATATCTACTAGTTTGACTATCTTGCCTCAGTGTTGAAATGTCCTTTGCTGATCTTCTACATAGATTGCCTCATGAAATACGTTGTTTTGTTCGCAGTATTGAACAAGTTAACAAGAAAAATGTGAGTTTTCTTCATGCTATTATACATACATATACTACAGGCTTTTTCCCCCTTACACGGAGGGTAGACCAAAAGAAAAAGGCATAGAAAACACTTCCACACATTCCATTTCCTACATATTCTACTACCCTCCACCCTCCTCCCTCCCTCTTATCTTGGTACCTCCTGCTATTATATACAACATATATATATATATATATATATATATATATATATATATATATATATATATATATGTATATATATATGTATTAATATCTATGTATATATATATATATATGTATAAACTCACACACACACACACACACACACACACACACACACACACACACACACACACACACACACACACACACACACACACAAACAAAAAAACACAAACACACACATGCATACACATACAACACAAACACACACACACACACACACACACACACACACACACACACACACACACACACACACCACACATACACACACACACACACTCACTTAGAAATGTAATTTTAGAGTAACAATAGGGAGGTAGTAAAAACACACACACACGCCATTGGCCAATTGGGCGAAACGGTCGTTTTGGGGTAAAGTTCATCGATGTCGGCAATTAACGACGAGAGAGGCGTCAAGCCTAAATGTAATAACAGAGTCGAGTTTGTCTGTAGTTTTGTTGCAAAAGAACTGTGTAAAAAGTCAGATTGGATTGTTGTCATTGCAAATGGTTGACCCAAACAAACTAATGTTTACATAAAGTGAGAATAATTTTAAAGATTTTATGGCTGTTGGAGGGTAAACAACATATGCAACACACAAAAAAATGAGGTGGAAGACGAATGAAATGTGTTTTCAGGGTGATAAATACGTAAAACATAAGCTAAATAATAAATTGAGTAATAGATACAGAGAAAATGAAATAAGTTAACCATAGAAAGATTAAATCAAGTTGGAAAGAGGCGTGATACAAAGTAGCCATGATAAGAACTTTTTTAAACCTAAGTCAAATGAGAATTGCACCAAAGCAATTGATGATAAAAGAAAGGGTGGAAAGAAAAACACGTGCTGGAAGAGATATATGAATGAAAAAGAAAATAGGAAGAGAGATGATAGAAAAGCGAGATATTTAAGGAAACAAACAGTGAAGGTTTAGAAAAGAATGCATAAGCAATGTTAGAATATTTTATTGGAAAACAAGAGGTGACAAGGACAGCAAAATACTAAAAAGATTATATCAGCAGTCATTGAAAGTGAAACACATGCACAATACGAGATTGAAAATTCTTCTAGAGTACAAAAATCGTAAATAATCACTATTCTAAACCTAAGTCAATTAAAGACTCCATTAGAGCAATTGATGATAAAAGAAAGGGTGGAAAGAAAAACACGTGCAGGAAGACATATATGAATGTAAGAGATCATGGAAAGAGAGATGAAAGAAAAGTGAGGAAACAAGAAGTGAAGGTTTGAGAAAGAATACATAAACAATGTTAAATATTTCATTTTATTGGAAAACAAGAGGTAACAAGAACAGCAAAATACCAAAAAGATTATATCGGCAGTCATTGAAAGTGAAACGCATGCACAATACGAGATGGAAAATTCTTCTAGAGTACAAAAATCGTAGAGAATAACGTAGGTATAAGGTCACAGTCACTGAAAATGAAGCTTCGGTCACATGTCACGCTGAAATCAACAGGACCGGGAATTTAGTAGATACAGAAAGATTCATCCCCGTCTGGGGTATTGGTTGTATGTTCATGTGCGGTACCTTAAAGACTATAATTATGGGGTGTCCTTACGGAATAGAGCCACACAATTTTTTTGTCTGTGTTGGAGGAAATATCTATTCGTAGAAAAACTATGTTTTTTTTTATTGATCTGCGACTGTCCCTTCGTGATACTGTCTCTCTTTGAGTATGTTTCGGTTCGATTCCTGGTGCGACAGCCGGAAGCATGAACCGTATGATCTCGCTGTTACTAGCAATTCACTTCAGGTATTTACAGCAGCGAAGGAATGTCAGTGTTTCGTGCCAGCTTTACCATTCTCTATGAGTTGAGCTTGGAAACTCAGTAAAATCTAGGTAATGACGGCAGTTAGCAATCAACCTAGATTCTCCAGTCGTTAGGTTAACTCCAAGCATCAAGCTAGGTCTCGGATCTTCTCCCGGGGCTATGGCCGGGAAGATTACTAGTATGCCCTTGCTATTACTAGTGATTCACTTCAGGTATTTACAAAGCCGATCAAATTTTTGGGCCCGCTTTACCATTCTCTATGATTTGAGCTCGGTGATCCTTACTAGATTACTTCTAGTACACTCAAGTGTTTTATGTTGAAGGTACAACAAACAAACTTACATTCAACTCCGACATAGTGGACACGTCACCCTAAAAATCAAACAGACCTGTCAAAGTCAACTTCGTTAACAAGAAGATTACTAAATTCGAGTGCATATATAACTAGCTCTGAGTGATTCTATCAACCTTCGTGAAGTGACTACTGCCCGCACGGCAATGTGGAACCACTACCTCTCGCAACAACGACACCATAGTGGATGCTGTTTCAAACCCCTGAGTCAACATCAGGTGATACCTCCTACATTATGACACCTTTCCCCACCCACGAAGGAATGCTAAGTCAGACAACACCACGCCACCTCCTCTCCCCCTCCCTCAACACACAAATTCTCACTACCACCACAGTGACGATCTTGCCTGGTAGGGTTATAACCAAACCATACCTGGTGCACTTCCAGACCAACACATAATAGTGTTATGCAAGAGTGCATTTTTTCTATGATAAACTATGTATTATGTAAATTATGTATTGTGTATGTATTATGTACTATGTATGAAACTATGTATTATGTATGAAACCATGTACTATGCAAGTTTATTGTCCGTTCGCCTTCAACGACTACTGTCGTCTGCTAGGTGATACGTTGTTCGAAGGTACGATGAATGTATTCCTTGTATGGTGGTGTAATGTGAATGCTTAAACGCACTAGTACATGAATAATTATATGTAATCGTCATGTACAGTCAGATATAAATTTGTATCTTGTAACAAAGAATGTGGATGCCTTTAGTTTTGCTTTATTGGTGGCCGAAGGTGACGTGGGCGGTCGGCCAGGTGAGTGAGTTTGAGTTGTCTGGAGGGACCGTACTAGTAAGAACTGGTGAGAATACCCTGTGTCAAGTAAGAGTAAACATTTTTAGTTCCAGTGCAGTTAGGTCTCTAGTGATTTAATTTAACTTTGATTATTATATTCCGTGTGTGTCTGTCTATATGGTAATGGTTATACTTGTGCAAGATCTTTATTTTCTTTAATACTCTTGTTAAAAGCTGCCGGCTTTTCCATGTTTCAATTCTCATTCGCTGGCAGCATCTTATTCTAAATTGGAATTGTTCTGTCATGCTTAAGCCCCCATTTATAATTAAATCTATTTTCCTTTGTTGCTCTTTATTTGAAACAATATAAGAAACAGTTGACTGGTAATTACGCATAACTTAAGGGCCCAAGTCCTCTCTCAGTTAATTCGGACTTTGTTACGCCATATTGGGGCCCTCAATCGGAATACTCGGGGATCATCGTGCCCTGGGAAGATGTGGCATAACAAAATGGTGGAGCTGCGGGGTACCATATAAATTGAAGGTACACCATATAACTGAAGGTAACGTATAGATTGAAGGTACCATATAAAGTGAAGGTACTATATAATACCGGGTACTATAGTGTGGTATTATGATTGCACGTATTGTGATTGTGCGGCGATCGTACTATATGTGGGGTACCATATTGTGCAACGAGTGTATTATACAGAACAAGGTATCGTACTATAAAGTATAAGTACAGCGGTGTAGTATTAGTGCGGTATACTTGCAGTGAATAATAATTGCTTACTGTTTCTTGAGTATTTAACCATTGTTTATGAACATTGTATTAATTAGGTTATAATTCCTCACTAGCTGATATGGAGTCTTTTGACATTGCACAATTCATTAAGAGTCCTGGGCTTGCCCTTTTGCAGAACTGTGAAGTACTTAAGGATGACTGGATAGCTTTGGCTAGGTTTTACAAGGTTCAAATCACAGGTAAATCTAACAAGGCTGATATTAAGAAAGCAGTCATTCAAGATTTGATCTCGAAAAAAATTCTGGAGGATAGTGCCAAGGCATTGTGTGACATGGAGCTTCAAGGAGAGACGGAGAGAGATGAGGATAAAGCGGAAATTACTAAGATGGAGTTGGAGGTAGAGAAAGAGAGGATAGCTCTAGAGAAATTTAAAGTAGAGAAGGAGTTGGAGAAGGAGTTGGAGTTGGAGAAGGAGAGGATAGCACTTGAAAGGCTTAAGGTTGAAACGAACTTGAAGTTCGCAATGATGGAGAAGCAGGGTGTCCAAGGGTTGCTGGAACCTACATTTGATATAAACCGCGTAGTACGCCTTGTCCCTACTTTCCTAGAGGGTGACCCGGAGGAGTTTTTCGAGCAGTTCGAAAGTTTGGCAACCACCCTCTCCTGGCCTAAGCCATATTGGTGTGTGCTGGTACAAACGGCCTTAGTGGGTAAGGCTCGTTCATCGTATTTATCCTTGTCCTCTGAAGATCAGAGCCAGTATTCGGTAGTGAAGGATACAGTGCTGAAGGCATACTTATGCACTCCAGAATTTTATAGACAAAAGTTTAGAAACTGTTTTAGAGGAAACCACCAGTCATACCTCGAGTATGGTAACAGTGTTAATAGATTATTTAATAGATGGCTATCAGCTAGCGGAATTGAAACTTATGAGGAGTTAAAGGAACTAATTGCACTGGAACAGTATGTTAAGGGTATTCCACCGGACGTTCGAACCTATTTGCTAGAAAAGGAAGTAAGTAGAATTGATCGAGCTGCCACATTGGCGGAAAATTATACATTAACGCATAAATCAAGTAAGCCTCCTTCCCCTCCAGGCATTTCTCAACCTCAAGAGGGAAAGGTACACAAGGGTAAAGGTACCTGGACCCTGGGTAAAAGCAATATAGATGTGTCAAAAATTGGTTGCTTTTACTGTAAAAAATTTGGGCACGTAAGGGCAAGGTGTCCTGAGTTGACTAGAGAGAAACGTGTTGCTAATGTAACTTTGCTTTCTGCAGATGTAAAGGAAAAAGGGGATCCTGATGTGGGAAGAGAACGCAGTCTGTTTAACCCATTTGTATTCCCTGGTACAGTGTCTGTCGAGGAGGATGGGCCCGGAGTGTCTGTAACTGTGTTGCGAGACACTGCTGCATCGCTCAGTATGGTATTACAAAGCGCTGTTCCTGACGTAGAACAGGCGTTGACGGGTGAGCATGTATTGATAAAGGGCGTTGGGGGTACGATGACGGTTCCCCTGTGTAAGTTGTTCCTCCGAACCGAATTATTATCTCGGCCTGTGTTGGTTGGAGTTGGAGAGACTTTACCTGTTGAGGGAGTGAGTTTCTTATTAGGAAATGATATAGCGGGAAAGTTAATTGTGCCTGATCCCGTGGTGAGTACGACTCCACTGGAATGGGATCCTGCCGAGGGTTTGGAAAGCGAGTGTGGAGATATTTTTCCAGCATGCGCAGTTACTCGCAGCCAGGCAAGGATGAAAACCAGTGAAGAAACTGCTGATATGGATATTAGTAGTTTGTTTAATGTAGACTCTAGTACAGGACCTGCTGTTAAGCCAGATGAACTTGCTGATCGTGATGTGGATTCGCCTAGTCCCGGGGTTCTGCCGTGCAGTCTGTCTAGCGATAAAGTGAATGAAGCGCAGAGTAATGTAAGTGAACGTGTGGATATAAGTGTTCTCCCAATGACTCGTAGTAATCTGATATCTGCCCAGAAAGCTGATAGGACATTAATCCCATTATTTGCAAGGGCCATACAAGATAAGGACATCTCAAATGAAGCTACATGTTATTATACGCGTAATGATGTACTAATGAGAAAATATAGACCGCCAGATGTTCCTGCAAATGAGAGTTGGTGCGAGTTTCATCAGGTTATCGTTCCGGACGTGTATCGAGAGAAAGTCATCAGTTTTTCACATGACTACATAGGAGGACATCTGGGTGTGCAGAAAACTTTGGACAAGATTATCAAGTACTTCTATTGGCCTGGTATCCATAGACAAGTAGCACAATATTGTAAAACATGTGAAACATGCCAGTTGGTAGGTAAGCCTAACATTGTTATTCCTCCTGCACCGTTGCAACCTATTCCTGTAGTGCCGGAACCTTTTACCCATGTGATAATTGATGTCGTGGGCCCCCTTCCTAAAACCAAAAAGGGGCATCTGTACATGTTAACCCTAATGTGCACTACCACCAGGTATCCAGAGGCCATTCCACTGCGTTCCATTACAGCCAGGACTGTGTTGCCAGCCTTGACAAAGTTCTTCACCCTATTCGGAATACCGAAGATTGTGCAGTCCGACAGAGGTACCAATTTTGTATCAAATATCTTCAGGCAAGTAATGTCTCTTCTTGGGATTAAACAATATATTGCATCTGCTTATCATGCCCAAAGCCAAGGAGCCTTGGAACGTTTTCATGGAACCTTTAAAACAATGTTAGCAAAGTATGGTCATGAGACTGGAAATGAGTGGGATGTGGGTTTGCCATTCCTTCTATATGCGATCAGATGTGCTAAGCAATCTAGTCTCGGGTTTTCTCCAAGTGAACTATTGTTTGGCAGAGACATAAGAGGACCCATGAAGCTACTCCATGAGAGCTGGATAGACTTGGAGCATGCCGATAACTTGTCTGAGTATGTGTCTAAGTTAAAGGAAAACCTAGATGTGGTACACAGGTTTGCACAATGTAATTTAAAACTAAGTCAAGAAAAGATGAAGGAAAATTATGATAAAGATGCAGTAGAACGTAACTTTGAGGTTGGGGATGAAGTTCTGTTGTTCTTGCCCGTAAGAAAGTGTCCATTACAAGCAAGGTACAAGGGACCTTTCAGAGTTATAGGTAAACGGGGAGATTTGAACTATGTGATATCCACTCCTGATCACAGAAAAACAAAAAGGTTAGTACATGTAAACTTGATTAAGAAGTACCATAGAAGAGACTCGGGAAGTGCTGGTAAGACAGAGGAGAAGGTAGATGGTACTGTAAATAGTTTAGAAGTTGTGGAGATGCAAAGTGAAGACGACCTTGATAAAATTCCTGTAGGTAACAAACTCAAGAATTCTGATGTCCTTGCTAATCTAAATAGTAAGTTGTATCATTTGTCTGACAGCCAACAGTCAGATGTTTCAGAATTACTGCAAGAGTTTGTGGAAATCTTTGGAGATGTGCCGAGACCAACGACTGAGGCAGTTCATCATATTGAACTAGTGGAAGGTGCCGCCCCGGTAAGAGAAAAGCCCTATAGAATGTCCCCCCATAAGGCAGCTATTCTCCAGAAAGAGGTAACATTTCTTCTTGATAATCACTTAGCAGAGCCAAGTAAGAGTGACTGGGCTGCTCCATGTATTCTTGTGCCCAAAGGAAATGGGGAGTATAGAATGTGTACTGATTACAGAAAACTTAATGCACTTACCAAGGCTGACAACTTCCCTCTTCCTCGCATAGATGACTTAATTGACTCAATCGGCAAGGCCAAAATTATAACTAAATTAGATCTAATGAGTGGCTACTATCAGATGCCACTGTCTGAGGAGGCAAAACGTGTGTCAAGTTTCATAACACCTAGTGGACTATATCAATACAAAGTAACTTCATTTGGCTTACGGAATGCACCCGCAAAGTTTTCACGTCTAATGTCTAATGTTATTGCAGGCTTGGAAGGTGTGTGTGTGTACATCGATGATCTGTGCGTGTATTCTCAGACGTGGGAGGAACACTTGATTTCCCTGAGGTCCTTGTTCGAAAGGTTAAGGAAGGCTAGGTTGACTGTCAATCTAATGAAGACTGAGTTTGCTCATGCAAAGGTGACCTTTTTAGGCCATGAGGTGGGTTACGGTACGGTTGCACCTATGCACGCCAAGGTTGAAGCCATAGAGGCTTTAGCTGCTCCTGCCAACCGTAAAGCAGTCCAGCGTTTCTTAGGTGTAGCAGGTTATTATCGGAGATTCTGCCCTAATTTCAGTAAACTTGCTAAACCACTCACTGACTTAGTAAGTCCTAAAGTAAAATTTAGATGGACATTAGAATGTCAAGAAGCCTTTGATAAGATAAAGTCAATCCTTACTTCCAAACCTGTCTTACATGGTCCTGATTTCTCCAAATATTTCACTATTAATGTTGATGCTAGTGATGCTGCTGCAGGAGCTGTGTTAATGCAAGAACATGATGGAATATTGTTTCCTGTATGTTATATGTCTGCAAAATTCAAGAAATACCAAAGACACTACAGCACTATAGAGAAGGAAGCAGCAGCGTTGTTGATGGCTTTGGAAAAATTTGATGTGTATGTTGGAAATAACCCACAAAAAATAACTGTTTATAGTGATCATAACCCTCTTGTCTTTGTGAACAATATGAAAAACAAGAACATGAGGTTGACAAGGTGGTGGTTAGCTTTACAGCCATACAACCTGGAAATAAAACATGTGAGCGGTAAAAATAATGTAATTGCAGACAGTTTATCAAGACCGTACTAAAGTCTTCTGACAATCGTGGTTTCTGTACTGTGGTATTAGGGTCACGACTACTGTATGGTAATCTAAGTGTGGTTGAGGCTGGTTGTTTATTGCCTCAATATCTTGTAATGTACTATGAATTATTGTATAAGTTTATTTTACTATTTTGGAACTTGTAGTTGAAAAATGCACTATTCCGGTTATAAACACTATTGTGTTTAATTTAAAGGTGAGGGTGTTATGCAAGAGTGCATTTTTTCTATGATAAACTATGTATTATGTAAATTATGTATTGTGTATGTATTATGTACTATGTATGAAACTATGTATTATGTATGAAACCATGTACTATGCAAGTTTATTGTCCGTTCGCCTTCAACGACTACTGTCGTCTGCTAGGTGATACGTTGTTCGAAGGTACGATGAATGTATTCCTTGTATGGTGGTGTAATGTGAATGCTTAAACGCACTAGTACATGAATAATTATATGTAATCGTCATGTACAGTCAGATATAAATTTGTATCTTGTAACAAAGAATGTGGATGCCTTTAGTTTTGCTTTATTGGTGGCCGAAGGTGACGTGGGCGGTCGGCCAGGTGAGTGAGTTTGAGTTGTCTGGAGGGACCGTACTAGTAAGAACTGGTGAGAATACCCTGTGTCAAGTAAGAGTAAACATTTTTAGTTCCAGTGCAGTTAGGTCTCTAGTGATTTAATTTAACTTTGATTATTATATTCCGTGTGTGTCTGTCTATATGGTAATGGTTATACTTGTGCAAGATCTTTATTTTCTTTAATACTCTTGTTAAAAGCTGCCGGCTTTTCCATGTTTCAATTCTCATTCGCTGGCAGCATCTTATTCTAAATTGGAATTGTTCTGTCATGCTTAAGCCCCCATTTATAATTAAATCTATTTTCCTTTGTTGCTCTTTATTTGAAACAATATAAGAAACAGTTGACTGGTAATTACGCATAACTTAAGGGCCCAAGTCCTCTCTCAGTTAATTCGGACTTTGTTACGCCATATTGGGGCCCTCAATCGGAATACTCGGGGATCATCGTGCCCTGGGAAGATGTGGCATAACAATAGTTTCACCAGACAAGTGTAGGAGAAAGAATATCCATATGCCTGCTGTATGGGATAATTAGACAAGGTAATGTAGCACTCATTTTACTAGAGAACGTCTCACATACTCCAGTCAAATTAAAAACAGCACACACACAGATAGGTATGGCTCAACTATGCATCACCCCCATGAGGAAGCACATACCACACCCATCAACACCATGGCAAAAACCCTCTTGAGGATATTTCGGTTGTAGACTTCCAAGAAGCTAAAAACAAACTTAGGAATCTTCTACAGTCCCATCGTTAGCCAATTGCCATAGACGGTGAGCCCTTAGGAAAGACTTCTCTAGTTAAACACCATATACACATACCCCCACCCGCACCCCACCTATACCCCAGCCTATAGATTTTCCCAAAGTAGAAAGCTTCTCGTATCAGACCACATAGACAAAACGCTAGACGGAACGGGTCTTTTAGACCCGTCATCGATTTCCGTAAGGTCAATACACACACCACACCACACCCAACCGCATGTCAATGCCAGTTATGAGAGATGTACTTCAGTCCCTGGGAAAAGATACCACAATATTCTCAACCTTTAGATTTCAAATCTGCCTTTTGGCAGACAGAGCTCAAAATAAAATCTAAAGCGGTGTTGATGGACTGAGCCGTCGTATCGACGGATCTCATTTCTTTGTCTTCTACATTATGTGTTGCAGAAGGATAGAAATCCTGCACAATTGTATAGCAGCACTGGGGTTGTGCAGGCTCGGTGCTACTCCCTCTTCCCAAACCTCATAAGTGTCACAGGTATGATAACTGTAACATGTGACAGATGAGGTCAGGTGCAACAGCTGCCCAGGACCCGCCTTTTGTGGGCTGCTCTCATAGCTGACTGAATCAGCTAGGTTTTATGTCGGAGTTTTCCTTCTCCTAGCTTTGACCTAAAGAGGCTTCCCTACAAGGCAGCAGGGACCCTTGGCAGGTACTACCACTCCGGGTCAGAGTGGACCTGGAAATAATGGCAACTAAGGGGCAACTCCACTTTCCCAAAACTCAGAGAGTCTCCAATCAGAGCCTTGCCACTGGATGCAATTTTTAGTCATGCCCAGGACAACTAAAGCGGTAACAGCCTTTAGCACTAATAAGGGTCATTACGAATTTATCGTATGCCCTTCGGGCTAAAAAACGCCCCTAGTACACTATAACGACTCGTGAATAGCCTTTTTAAAAATAAATCAGTCAAATCCCTTTTCGTCTACCTAGACGACCTAATGATATTTTTCCCTACCATTAGGAAAGCTGACACTAAGGTTCAACTATCAAAATGTATATTCCTTAAAAGGAAAATTATATTCCTCGGCCACATATTGGACGATCAGGGAATACACACAAACTCAGAAAAGATCAGAGCTATTGCCGAATTTCCTACCCCAAAGAACAAGGACCAACTCCGCTCTTTTTTATGGCAGTATATTACACACATTTCGTTTTTTTTTCTTCAAAATTAGCTGTCCCACTTACCAAATTCACACGTAAGAACATACCCTTCAAATGAGACTCAGAAGAACAAGAATGCTTTCGGAGAATAAAAACAGCACTATGCAGGGCATCCGTAATCGCATTCCCGATTTCACAAAGGATTTTTTTTCTGTTCATGGACGCATCCTCCCTTGAGATAGGAGCAGTCCTACAACAAATAGACTCAAATGGGAAACATAGAGCGATAGCTTACGCAAGCCGCCTGTTTAACCCTACAGAGCATAATTACTCCACCACCCACTAGGAAGCTCCAACTGTAGTCTGAGCTCAGAAACATTTCCGAGAATTCATCCTAGGACATAATATTACAGGCATGACAGACTATCAACCATTAATAGAGTATCAACCACCCACTGTATTTTTCCTCAGGAACTTCGTAAGGAACAGAGAGATGACCCAAGTTGGTCACGGGTAATTCTTCACCTAGAAACGGGACCCACACTACAAAAAGGACCCCATATCTCCCTTCAGGAATTACACCTGAAAGATGAAATTCCTAGGAGAGGCACTGCTGCTACATAACAAACGGCGATCCAGAACTCCCTAATTCCTAGAGTCTTTTCAATGGTCCATGATAGCCACATTGCATGACATGCTGTTAAGGGCAAATCTTTGGTAAACACTAGACGTGTATATATCTGGCTAAAGATGCGCACCGACATCAACCGTCACATAGAACATTGCCCTACCTGTGACCAACTTCGTGGGGCTGACCCCAGACCACTCCAACCATAACAAGCCAAACAAACTTACACCAATGTTCTTAGGCTCCCTTGTAGTAGCGAAAACCCTAGGTAACAACAATTACCACCTTATAGACCCATCCTACGACACCCTCGTCACAGCACATGGAGAGAAACTAAAAATCAATCAAATCACCTCTTGATACCTATACCATATTAGACAGACACGGTTTCCTACCAAACCAACTTTCACCTACCATCCAACATCACTCATTCACAATTAAGAAACCTCAACTCCCTACTTTTCACATATTACTACGCTCCAGGCAGTAATTCTCTATAACAAATCCAGATTTTTCCTCCCTTATGTTGCAAGACGTCATGATTACTTGAGTGAAAGTGATCACAATCCCTATTCACTAAATTCATTAAAAAATATCTACTTTAGATCATTTTCACGAGGCAGAATCATACACCCATATATCCTCCCATATACTTGCCATTAAAATAGAGACACATTCAGAGGTAAAAAGCCTAACCACACTCTCACACTTCCAGAACACTCCTACCTCACCTCCTCATATGCGTCGTCGCAGCCTTTTCTGGTAATACTCCATTGTGAATGGTCCCAGGTGCAATCACCAGCCCCATAGTTACGGTCTTGATTATTCATGACACCATAACAGTCAAAGTGAACTTGGATATCTCAAAATCTCACAAAGACCTAGAGTCGACCTGTAAATATACTGACACAATTACAAAACATTTCCATACCAACTTCAAACGTCATGAACCCACAGCAAACTCTTCTGAATCCAGAGATCACATGTTATTTTCAATTACCGACCAATTAAACACGATACTCCTTCAACTGTCAACAGTTGAATGGAGAGATATGATGGCAAACCATGACAAAGAAGGCTACCATGCCTCTTTCAGACGAAAGAGAGAACTCGTGGATTTCATGGGTTCCATTTCTAAGTCCCTATTTGGCGTTGCCACAGAAGGTGACATAAAAAACGTACAACACATCGACACAATAGCCTCTGGATTCCAAAAGATGAAAAGACTTGTCCTATTGAACACCCAAAACTCACAACACTTAACAAACTCAGTAAACTCTTTATAAAACCGTTTCAAGCAACTTCACGAATATTCTCTTGTTCAGTCCTCCCGACTACATGACCTAGAATGTTCACATACTACACTGACAACCTCAATGGAATAAGCCAACGCATAGACACAGACACTCCAACCATGTGTTTCTACTCGATCTCATAGACGCAGCCAACAATAAAGCCACCCCAAACCTCCTCCCCTTAGGTAAACTAAAAACTGCACTTTCCATCGTATTTTTTCCAGCAAACAAATGCACGATTAGTACCCCTCATTAAAACAACACTTGGTAAAGATGCAATCTATGCATATATCCCTCTCGACTCAAAAATAATAATAATGATAATAATAATAAAATAAAAAGTACATGTTGGAATATAATCCCAATCCTATATACCTACGAGAATTCAACTATTACCCTCGATATTCAGCCCGCCACCATTATCAAATCTGAAGACGGCCTATGGTACTGCTACACCCCCTCCTCTGACCTCACTTTATGTAAATCCAATGCTACTAAAATTCATATTTTCTCCGCGTAGCTTTCCTATTTCTATCGCACCACAGAACTTCCATGCATGACCCAAATCATAACACCCAACACCATCACACTGGACAACTGCCTTTACAAAAAGATAAACACCAACAACACCCTACACGCATACATTAACATGGATTATTTCCTATTCTTTCCACGAACTACACTAATTTTAGTAATCTGCGAAGATAACCCCTCAACTTGGCAGAAATCAATCAGTGGACCCGTCTCGATCCCCGACTCATTCCAAATATATTTTGACAACATATACTTTCACCCAAACTACCAGAAGACATTCTTATCTATAATCTCAGCTACACCCTCGACTCATTACACCCCCAATACTCCTAACAGACCCCAAATCTCTATCTCTCTCATTAAACCAACAAGACTATGCAGTTTGGCTAACACCATCCAATCAGACATAATAAATACACTGGAATTCTCCACACCCACACTCCACTCTCATCAATCGCTATTTCCCCCAGTTCCCTTGCCATACCGTCCATGCTCCTCCTCATTGGTAGACTAGTATAAGTCTGCGCGATCAAACGCGCTGGATAAGACCATAACACACCCATACACACACATAATAAGATAGTGAGAAAGAGAGAGAGACACACAACCATTACAATAACCACATAGTATATCCTGGAATTAAGTCTCACCAATTTATATTCATGGTGAACTTATCTATAATTATCATGTTAAAGGTGTATACGAAATACAATGCACATGTAAACCTAGGGAACATGTCTCACCAAAATGTGTTAATATCTTTTCCTCGTTACCACTCCAAAAGTGTTAACTCACAGAAATGTGCCCCTTCAGACCAGTGACTGAGGACAAAGTGTTAACTCACAGAAAAGAGCTCCTTCCCACCAGTGGCAGTGGACAAAATGTAACTCACAGAAAGGAGTCTAACTCCATCACATTAGAACTGACATAATATTTTAAACGGTTTCCCAGGAAAGAGAGAAGTGAAAATAGATGGAACAAAGTGTGTGCTGATTTTAAAGAAAACTGGAGATGATCACCCAATTTCAAAATAAACTATCATCCCTTGGTGAAGAAATGAGCATGTCATGATACCTACTTGACTACACCCCATAAACTTATGACTATCTAAGCCCCCTCCCCTCAACTCCTACTAAGGTTTACAACACCGCTCATTATTCCAGGTGACAGGAGTCACCTCTTGCGGGAGGGAGGTATTATGTAACCATTATCTAAAACATTGCATATTACAACATTAGCCATGGAAAACTATAATACACACACATACGAACGAACACCCATCCACACCCTAAGGCAAGCGACCATCACATGATCAGGGCATGATAAGAGCTAGTAGCTAATGAACATACAATATACACCATATCTCCAAATAAACCTGAATACAAATTAGGTCACAAGAAATAACCATATGATATGTCTAATTATATTGTAATATAGCAATAAATATTAAAAATGTCCATTTATAATAAAATAACTGATATTATGTAACTACTAACTCCCCTCTCCGGAAGCTAACATCAGCGATTAGACTGTATATAAACCAAGACCAAACCCAGGAGAGGCATTTAACAGGTGAAAGTAGATCTAGGAAGATCTACGCTATATAAAGACTGCCAAATATAGTTAAGGAAAGGGCACTGACGAGTTTTATTCAGATGCCCATTTGGGATCACTTGTGAATTCAGTTGTTGTTGTTGTTGTTGTCGTTCCCTAGACTGTCTGTCCGAGCAGTCCCGTCTCCCCAAGGAAGGCCACAGCCGAAACTGGGTTTTCCCACAAATCCTTTATAGAGTGTATGTTGTGTTGTTTGCGTGCATGATTGTGTATAATGCAGTCTTCCATTATGTGTTGTATGGTATGGGGTGAAGTGTTACATCCTGGGCAGCTGTTCACAACACGGTCGTCCAGCCTCTTCTGGTAGCTTAGAAGTGCTGGGTGGTGACCGCATCGCAGTCTGGCCAAGTGGACTCTGTCCTTTCGTGGGAGAGAGGATTCAGAAGGGTGGATATCAGGGGGTCTGGCATGCAGCAGTGTGTTGTCTTTCAGTGTGTTAATGGAGCGGTGAGTGATATGATTATGAATATGTTTCCGGAGGCTGGTATTTGGTGGTTGTGGAGGAAGAGAAGAGAGTATCTGTGCGTAATAAAGGTCTTTGGGTGTAGTTTTAATGTTTCTTGGTGTGTGTGGGTGTTCTGCTATGTAGTGTAGCGGGTGTGATGTGTTTGTGGTGGCTGCAGCAAGTGTTTGTGTGCCTCTCATGTCGAGGTGGTCCTTGAATTTGAGGACTTTTGTTTCATGGTGTAAATGGTCTGTAGGTGTTGTATTTGTGCAGCCTGTAATTGTTTTTAGGGCTTTGTTTTGTATGATTTGAAGGGTGTTGTGGTGTGTCTCACTGAGATTAGGAGCCCATGCAGGACTCGCATAATTCATCACTGAGCGTATGCATTGTTTGTATATTGTTATATTAGTTTCTTTGTTTTGTCCAAATGTTGTTCCAGTGATTGACTTAAGTGCGTTAAGTCTAGGTGTGCATTTGTTTTTTATGTTTGTGAGGTGTTGTTTGAAAGACATGGATGTATCGTATGTTACACCAAGAATTTTCGGTGTGTTTGTGTGTGGTATTAGAGTGTTGTTTATGTAGAGATGAGGTATGTATTTGTGTTCTTTTGTCCAGTTGGTGAGAAGTGTTGCTGTAGATTTGGTTGGAGCTATTTTGAGTCTGTTTGTGATGAACCATGTGTTGAGTGTGTCAAGGTAAGGCTGGATTATTTCTGCAGCTTTGTCTGTGCTACGATGTGTGCATGTGATTGTTATGTCGTCTGCGTAGGAAGAGATTTGTATTTCTGAGGTGTCTGGTGTGGGTAAGTCATGCATGTATAGATTAAATAATGTGGGGGATAGAACTGAGCCCTGTGGTACTCCGTTCTTAATGTTTCTGATGTGCGATGATTGGCCATTATATGACACATGAGCATTCCTGCCTGCCAGATAATTGGCCAGCCATCATTTGGTGTTGTTGTGCATGTCTGTGTTATATATTTTATTTGTTAGGTTGTGGCGGGGGATAGCATCAAAAGCTTTACTAATGTCCAATGTTATAAGAAGTGTTCTGTGGTGGGGCCTATCTGAATTGATGCCATCTAAAATTCTTTGTGTGAGGTTTGTCAGAAGAGTGTTTGTGGAGTGTAGTGGCCTAAAACCGTGTTGTGAGTCAGCAAGGGGAATATATGGTGTGACAAGTTTAAGTATTAGGCGTTCAATGACTTTAGAGGGAGTGCAGAGAAGTGTGATTGGGCGGTGCGATGTTGGGATTGTTGGGTCTTTGTTCGGTTTTGGAATGGTGATTATTTTACCATGCTTCCAGATGTCGGGTATAGTGTTGTGTGAATAGCTGTAGTTTGCAATGTTTGTGAGTGCGTGTATACCTTGTGGTCCAATGTGTTTTAGGTGGATGTTGCTTATGTTATCAGGGCCACAGGCAGATGAGTGCTTGAGATTATGCATTATGAGTTTTGTCTGACTGTCTATGAAGGGTGTATAGTCTGAGTCTGTGGGGAAGTCTTTCTTACGTCGAATGGTGCGTCGGTCGTCAGGGTGAGATGTAAGATGGCTCGTCTGTGCAAAATGACGTATGAGTGCGTTTGCTTGTTGTCTGTTTGAGGGTAGATTATCTGTTGTTGTGATTATTGCTGCGTGAGAGCGTGTAGTATTAGTGTTGGATAGTGTGATGCTGTTGAGTGTTTTGTACAATTTGCTGGTGTTTGTTTTGTGATCAAGTGTATTGATAAAGTTTTGCCAATTTTGTGTTTTTTGTTCATGTATTTTATTGGCAATCACAGTGTTTAGTGTTTGTATTTGGTCTGCTATGTTTTGAGGGATAGGTGTGGGGGTATCGTGTTTAAGTGTGTCACGTTGTCTGATGAGGCTTTGGATTTCTGGTGTGAAGTTGGGGTTGTGTGATTTTCTGTTGCCTCTAGGAATGTATCTCTTGTCAGCGTTTTGTATGATTGTATTAAAAGCGTGCACAGCATTGTTTATGTTTGTGATTGGTGTACTGTTAAGTGTTTCAAAATGTTGTTCTGTCTCTTCAGTAAAGGCTTCCCAGTTAGCTCTCTTGTAATTGGTGTAAGTGTGTCTGTGGCCAGCTGGGGTGCATCTTGTTTTGGTGGTGATGATGATTGGAAGGTGGTCAGAGCCAAGGGCTCCGACCACTCTCCATGATGTTGTTGAGGTTAGGCAGGGGGAGCAAAAGGTGATATCAGGAGAGGAGGGAGTGTAGAGGGCTTGGTATGGGATATGTGTATGATTATTCGTGTTGTTCATGATAGTCAATGAGTCGAATTGAGTCTGTATATCAAGCCCTCTGTCTGTGTCAGGGTTGTCGACATACCAGGCAGACGACTTGGCGTTGAAGTCACCACCCATGATCAGGTTGGGGATTGAGGTTAGTTGGCTAAGTTGAGGTCTGAAGGTGTTTGGAACTGTGGGGGATGATTGGGGGGGAATGTACATGTTAACTATTGTCAGTGTTGAATTGTTGCCTGTGCGGATACGAATGGATTGGGTTTCTGTTGTGTTATCTGTGGTAGGGAGGAGAATTTTGGTTGTGGCACTTGTGTCCACAAAACAGATGGAGTGATGGATCAGGGTGATGAGTCCACCGCCATTGCCGTCAGTCCGGTCTTGTCTGATGGTGGTGTAATTATGAAATGATGGTGTTTTGTGTGAGTGTCTTAGTTTTGTTTCTTGTAAAATCGCAATGTGTATGTTGTGTTGTTTAAGAAAGTGTTCAAGTTCATGTTTTTTAGTGTTAATACCGTCAATGTTGTGTTGTAATATGTTGATGTTATGTGTTTTGTATGTGTTGTATGTTGCCGTTTGGGGTTGAGGTTGGGGTGGTAGTGGGGAAGGTGTAGGATCTGGGTCAGAGGGGGGGAAAGGAGAGATCGGGGACAAAGGAAGGGGAGTACTAATCAGGGGTAAAGGCAAAGGGAAATTGGGAGTGGGTAAGGGTGTTGGCTGTGGTTGGGGAGGTGGGAGTGGGGTTACTGGAGGGCAGGTAGAACATGTCCAAGTGTTTGTGTATTGGTTTGTGTCAGCAAGTGTTGTACAAGTGAGGTGGGCCCAGTTTTTGCACATATTGCACTGAACTGAGCCCTTTGTCTGTCTGCTCGAAGTAATGGGTTTAGAGCATGTTGGGCATGTGTATTTTGTGGTGGGCCCAGGATTGCTCTCTACATCTCCGGCTAAAAGTAGAAGAAGAGGGGTGATCGCCGGAAAATCACCCCTCAGTGCAGAAAAAACGTAACATTGTATGTTGGAAAAAAGGATTGTGGTACTCCCCCATGTAGGCGTAGCTCCTCCTTGGGGATCGGTGCCATCTGCGTAGAGCTGATGGCCAGGGGTGGTTGCTGCTGATTGGCCCCCAACTCTTGGGGTTGGGGGGTGGTCCCACGACGTAGACGTTGCAGCTCCAGGACCTGTGAATTCAGTTGAGCTCGGGGACTCGATGAAACTTAAGTAATGACGGCACTTATCAGTCAACCTAGACTCCTCGTGAGTTGAGTTAACGCCAAGCTCGAGTCCTTTTGTACCTCCTATGGTAAAATTGGTAAGGTGACGGCTTGGCATCAATCAAGGTCTTGGATCAATTCCCGAGACTACCCCCGGAAAGATTATTTGTATGACTTCGCTCTTATTACCGATTCACTTCAGATATTTATGTCAGCGAAAGCCGATTAAAGTTTCGTGCCAGCTCTACCATCCTCCATGGGTTGAGCTCGGGGACTCAGTTAAAATTAGGCAATGATGGCAGTTTGTAGTAAGCCTATATTCTTCGGGCGTTAGGTTAAATCTAACTTTGAGTCCTTTTGCAGCTTCTATGGCGCAATTGGTAAGGTGATGGCTTTGCATCAAGCTAGGTCTCGGTTTGATTCCCGGGACTACGACCGGTAAGCTTATTTGTATGATCTTGCTGTTAATAGCAATTCACATTAGGTATTTACAACGTTGTAAGCCGATCAAGGTTTCATACCAGCTTTAACAGTCTCCATGCGTGGAGCTCGGGGACTCGGTAAAATTTAGGTAATGACGGTAGTTAACAGTCATCCTAGATTCTTTGGGAGTTAGATTAACTCAAATTTCGAGTACTCTTTTACGTCCTATGGCGCAATAGGAAAGGTGACGGTTTTGCATCAATCTAGGTTTCGGTTCGATTCCCAGGACGACGGCCGGAAAGATTATGTGTATGACCTCGCTGTTACTAGCGCTTCACTTCAGGTATTTACAATGGCGAAAGTTTTATGCCATTTTTACTATTCTTCATGAATTGAGCTTGAGTACTATGGGAAACTTAAGTGATGACGGCAGTTAGCACCCTACCTAAATTCTTAGATATTTAGGTTAACTCCAAGTTCGAGTCCTTTTGCAGCTGCTATAGCGCAATTGAAAAAGTAACAGCATGGTATCAATCAATATCTCTATTCGATTCACAGGTTCTGGGCCAAAAAAGATGGCTTGTATGACCTCCCTGTTACCAGTGATTCACTTCAGGTATTTACAAAAGTAAAAGCCGATCAAGATTTCAAGCCAACTTTACCATTCTCCAGGAATTGACCTCGGGGACTCAAAGAAACTTAGGTAATGACGGAAGTTGGTAGTCACCGTAGTTTTTGGGGAGTTAACTCTAATTTCGAGCCCTTTTGTAGATCATATAAGGCAATACATAATTTGACGGCTTGGCACCAAGTTAGGTCTCAGTTCGATTCCCGGGGCGACGGCCAGGATAATTATTTGTATGACCTCGCTGTTACAAGCTATTTGTTTCAGGTATTTACAGGGGCGAAAGCCCATCGAAGTTTTGTGCCAACTCTACCATTCTACAAGAGTTCAACTTAGGGACTCAGTGAAACTTAGGTAATGACGGCAGTTAACAGTCAACCCAGATTCTTTGGGGGTTAGATTAACTTCGAGTTCGAATTATCTTTAAGCACTCATGGCGCAATTGGTAAGGTGACGGCTTGGTATAAAGCTAGGACTCACTTCTGTTTCCGATGCAACAGTCGTAAATACTCTTTTTTGACCACGGTGTGACTAGCAGTTAGCAGTCAACCTCGATTCTTCAGAAGTTAGGTTAACACCAAGTTCAAGTCCTTTTGTTGTTCCTATGATGCAATTGGAAAGGTGACAGTTAGGTGACAAGCTAGATATCGGTTCGCTTCCAAGAGCTGACAAAGCAAATAAGATTCTAGGACTGATTGCACAATCTTCTGACTTCAAAAGTCTCTCATTAACAAGCTATATAAATCGCTAGCTCGTCCACATTTGGAATATGCTGTTTCCATATGGTCACTGAATCTCATTAAAGACATTCATAGATTCGAAAAAGTACAACGGCGAGCCACAAAACTTATTCCAAATATAAAAAATAAATCTTACGAAAATCGACTAAAACATATGAATCTGTTTTTCCTAAAAGAAAGCGCAGACTCAGAGGTTACTTGATACAGATCTTTAAGATTCTAAAGGGAAATGACAACATCAAAAGTGACAACATTTTTACACTGAATGAGAAATCGACAAAAAATAATGGTCTCAAGCTGTCATGAAATAAATATAATTTGAAAGTGGGTAGAAATAACTTCGCCAACCGTGTAGTTAATGAATGGAGTAATCTTCCTGCAGAAGAAACGCAATGTAGTTCGTTTCGAAGCTTTAAGATTCATTTAAATAAACATCTATGCAAGATGCTGTAATGACTACCATTTACTTTATATTATTTGTTTATTCGTTTGTAATTATTTGTCTGTTTATTATTTGTTTGATTTTCATTTATTATTAGTTATCTGTCAATTTATTATTATTTGCTCTTTATCTGTTAGTTTACTATTTAACTATACCTATCCATTTATTTATTTTATTATATATATATACATATATATATATATATATATATATATATATATATATATATATATATACATATATGTATATATATATATATATATACATATATGTATATATATATATATATATATATATATATATATATATATATATATATATATATATGCAATAAAAACACCAGGAACGTGTGTTCACAAATGCGTAAGTAATCACTAGGAAAAGTAAACTAACGAAGCAGAGTGCTTTCGTATAATTACATATTCAGTACAGATACAAAGAAGGAATTATAAAATAAAGAAATAAGGTACAGAATATATGACTGAGTGAGACATGGTGAAGAGAGGTAGTGGAAGAAATACACATGACGTTAGATACCGTCCTGGTAACCAACAAGTATGGGACAATTGCTCATAACTTATAACTTATATTACAATTTAAATAGTTATGAGCAATTGTCCCATACTTGTTGGTTACCAGGACGGTATCTAACGTCACGTGTATTTATTCCACTACCTCTCCGAATGCCCTCTTCACCATCTCTCACTCAGTCATATATTCTGTACCTTGTTTCTTCATTTTATAATTCCTTCTTTGTATCTGCACTAAAGATGTAATTATACGAAAGCGCTCTTCTTCGTTAGTTTACTTTTCCTAGTGGATACTTACGCATATATAGGGTGGAGGGGTGTGGAGTGTTTTCGGGGATGAAATGGGTGGGAATGTTATTGTGCCTTGTCCTTTTTGGCTACCCCCCTGGTAAGGGGGAAGAGAGCCTTGGAATATGTATGTATATATATATATATATGTATATACATATATATATATATATATATATATATATATATACTATTTATCATTCTTATAATTTTTTCGCATCCGACTTAGTTATGGACCAAAAGGTCTCCTGTCGGCATGCTCCACCTTTGTAATTTGTCATGTTACTCTTGCAAACTCCTCAATTTCGTCCCTCCAACCTCTGTCTGGTTCCCTTTTCCACGCTTGCCATCTCGAGTCGTCCACTCAGTAGCCTTCTCCATCGCTCATCAGTCGTTCGTACTAACTTACCTTCCATATTCCGCTTCCTCTCTTTTACCGCCTCCACAATACCTTTCAATCTAGTCTGCTCACTCACCCAACTTGCTCTCTTTAGATCTCTCAACATTATTATCATTATTTATCTCTCCATTGTCCTCTGTGCTTTCCTTAGCTTTGTTTCCATCGCCTTCGTCAGTTTCCAAGTCTAACACCCGTAGATTATTGCTGGCAAAATACATTGATGGTAAACTTTACGTTTCAAACATACAGGGACAGAGCCTCTCAGGATTTCATCATACTTGCTAACAATTTCCAACCAATTGTTATACGTCTTTTTATTGCACTGTCATGATATTTGGTAATTTTCACCATCTGGACTAAATATCTAGACTTCAACTTCTTCAAGACTCTCACCATCCATTATAGTCACTTTACTTTCAATTTTTGTTTTAAACATTACTTTGGTTTTATTCTTAATCATTTTTAAACATACTTTGAGACTTTCTTTGTTCAAATCATTCAGCATATCTTGAAGCCTTTTGATCTTTCTGAAATAAGAATAATGTTATCCATAAATCTTAGGTGGTTGAAATATGTGCCATTAATCTTCGAACCTTTCTCTTCTCAACTCAACCATCTGAATATCTCTTCCAAGCAAGATGTGAATAATATGTGTGAAATGGTACCGCCTTGGCGTACTCTTTTCTCGATTTTGATCTTTTCTGTATCCTTATGTAGCCGAATTCCAGCGGTACCTTTCGCATAAATCTTTTCTAGAACCTTTAAGGTCTGTACGTTTGTGCCCTGCTTGCGTAGCTAGATTAGTATTGCTATTTATTCTACTGAGTCAAAGACATTCTCGTAATCTACAGAAATTAAACAAAGAGGTATATTGTATTCTGTCTTTTTCTCGATTACTTGGTTCATCGCCTGCAAAGGATCTAGAGTCGAATATCCGCCTCTAAACTATTGTATAAAAAATTAAGAATCTCATCACCATTGTTGTACATAGGATCATTGGCATTTCTAACAAACGGAGATCAGTCATGGGATTGACTTTTGATATCCTAGCTATTCTTCTTTAAGGAATAGTACAAGCCATTTGCATTGAACACGAAAGTGTTCATCCCAAGTGTGCGGGTATATATACCGCGGTGAACTAAATGTCCTGCCAGTTGCATTCCGACAAGAACACCAGCACCTATCGGCACTGAGCACGAAAGTGCTCATTCCAAAGTGAATCATACCTCGGCAAGCTCAATGGTGTGGTCTGACTCCCTTTTTTGAAAAACCTCCCACGCCTTTCTCTCTCTGCCACTCGTTTCAGACTGGACACTTGCCTTAGTTTACACAGAAGTAACATAGGCATCCCTGGAGCAGAGCCTACATTGGCGACTAATAGTGAAGTCTAAATTGGTGACTCTAATTGGTGACACTAGAGTATGTGTGTATACACACACACACACACACACACACATTTGGTCCACTTCTATTTACTTTGTCCTGTTGTTGTTTACTATGTGTCTCCTATGGTCACTTTTTCTTCGTTTGTTTTATGTTCAAAATTGTATATATATATATATATTTTATTCTAATTGGTATTGTAATGTATTTTATTATTTTTGTTATATGTTATTTTATTTTATTTTATTATTGTAATGTATGCGTTGTACAATTGACTGAAAGGGTGAACCTTTCCCAGGTTTACCATTTCAGCGATTCATAAGGAGTTCACATTCTTGTAACCGTTATACCCCCTGAAGACGATTCCTGGACGGGAATCGAAACGTCGGGTAAATAAACCCTCCAATTGATTATGGTGTTTACTGTTTTCCAATATATAAGTATATATATATATATATTTATAAATATATGTATATATACATATATATATGTATATATACATATATATGTATATATATATATATAATATGTATATATGTATATGGGTGTGTGTGTATGTATGTATGTATGTATATTTGTATGTATGTATGCATGTATGTATGCATGCATGTATGTATGTATGTATGTATGTATGTATGTATGTATGTAGGACAAAATGTCACGATGGGATGTAAGGACAGTGGAGGACAAAAGATCACGATGGCATGTATTGACAGTGGAGGACAAAATATCACTATGGGATGTAATGACAGTGGAGGACAAAATATCGCGATAGGATATGTCAGTGGAGGACAAAATATAATTCTAGGGAGGGATGCCGGATAGAATGTCAACGAAGAACAAAATATCACGATGGGATATAATGACAGTAGAGAACAAAAAATCACGATGGGATGTAATGATTGTGGAGGACAAAATATCACGGTAGGATATAATGTCACTGGGGGATAAGATATAATTTTAGGAAGGGATGCCGGACAGAATATCAATGAACGAGGGGAGGCCGGTGTTAAACGCGGTGACGTAGGGGGACAAAGTGTACAAAAGAGATCGGATGACCGTGAGCGACCAGATGTCCGTAATGGGGGAAATGTTATTTTTGACGGGAGAAATGTTAATTTTGACGGGAGAAATGTTAATGAGGCATTGAATGTCAATGAAGGACCAAATATCTATAAAGAGCAAGGTGTCAATAAAAAACAAAATTATAATGTAAGGAATGATATTGAAACTCAAAACGTGTCAAAAAGAAATAATCACGAGTCTCTTAAAACTATGTACTTTAATGCTTGTAGTATTAAGAACAAATGCCAAGAAATACAAACGTATGTCAGAAGCGAAAATACCGATATGATAGGAATAACCGAGACATGGTTAAATGGTAAAGAGTTCGAAGCTGAATTTAGAATTGCGGGATCTAAACACTTTCATAAGGCTAGAAACCCCAAGAAAGGTAGGGGTGTTCTATTGTACGTCAAAAACAATGTCCATGCTTGTGTTTTAGAGAAAGTGAAACAGAATCCATATGAGTTTATGGGTAAAATTAACCACAAAAAATGAATGTAGGTGACATTATCATTAGCAGACGACAACCGGGATTTATTGATAATAGGTGATTTCAATTTCACTGATATTGATTGGATGACCCTTGAACATGGCCATGTAGGTAGTCGCTTGATTGATTTTCTCGGTGACAATTACTTAGTTCAGCATGTGAAAGAGCCCACAAGACATGGAAACTTACTCGATCTATTGATCTCTAGCCGCGAAAGCATGATAACCGATGTAGAAGTCGGTGAAACTGTTGCAAATAGCGATCACAATTTAATTGGATTCAAACTACTATAACATTTCAGAATAGATACTTGTGTTTCTAAAATACCCAATTTCAGTAAAGCTCAGTTCATAGGACTACGTCAGGAGCTTCAGATTACAGTTTGGAAGGCATAACTAAGGGAAAGATCTGTAGATCAGATGTGAGGAATATTTTGTTTTAATCGATGTAGAAGTCGGTGAAACTGTTGCAAAAAGCGATCACAATTTAATTGGATTCAAACTACTATAACATTTCAGAGTAGATACTTGTGTTTCTAAAATACCCGATTTCCGTAAAGCTCAGTTCATAGGACTACGTCAGGAGCTTCAGATTACAGTTTGGGAGGCATAACTAAGGGAAAGATCTGTAGATCAGATGTGAGGAATATTTCCAAATACGCCCACTAAGATTATTAATACTTACATCCAAATCAGGCTCGCCCAAAATGGCTTGACAAAGAAACTGAAAAAGTATTGCTAAAAAGAGACAGGCTTACAAGAAATAAAAGTACTCGGGTGCATCTAATGACTATCAAAGTTATGTATTAATACAGAGATTAAAAAAAAAAAAAACGACAATACGAAATGAATATCGCTGATAAATCCAAAGAGAATTCCAAAGAATTCTATAGTTGCATTAGAAATAAAAAAGAATTTTAGGAATCACATTGGTCCACTATTATCTGCTGACGGTCAACTTGAGTATTCAAATGAAGGAATGTGTGATATTTTAAGCAATTGTTTTAGCTCAGTATTCGTAAGCGAAACACCTCAAAGTGAACTCCAAACTGAAACCTGTGAAAAGTCTGGGGTAAACTTACTCACTACGGTAAATACAACAAAAGAATAAATTAAAGGTGTAAAGATAAACTCAAAGTTAATAAAACACCAAGGCCTGACGGTTAGTATCCAAGATTCTTAAAGGAAATGAAAAATAAGATTGTTGTTCCATTAGAAATTATTTTCAAGAAATCCATCATATCCGGAGATGTCCCAAGTGAATGGAAGCTAGCTAACGTTACTCCCTTATTCAAAAAAGGTGACAAAAAGAATACAGATAACTACAGGCCTATAAGTTTGACTTCAATCGTAGAAAGAATGATGGAAACTATCATCAGAGATACTATCAAACATCATTTAGAAAGTAACTGTTTGATAAATGATAGCCAGCATGGTTTCAGATGAAAACGTTCTTGCGTGACTAATCTACTTGAATTCTACAACACACTTATCTCGAATTATGACAAAAGAAACAATATAGATTTAATATATCTAGACTTTGCAAAAGCTTTTGATACCGTCCCACA
>NC_134789.1:26868123-26875623 GCF_046742065.1 Oratosquilla oratoria
CTTTATCAACCATCTCCATACGGAAGGCTTCACACCTCATTGCCGCAACACCTATCATCCCCTGACCCTAGACTCCTCTTGTTCCACTCAACCATTCAATACGGAGGTGCCACATGTCGGCGGGGAAATATTCTGTGCTTATATTTCAAATCACTAACTGAGCAACATGGTTCATGGCGCTTTCGGTTGGTGTGTGAATTACAATCTTATTTACAGTACAAGTACGTTCTGGCACATCCAGTGTCTCTCACGACGAGATCATTTCATAGAATGGTGATTCACCGAAACAACTGCAAGAGCTTACACAGCGTGGTCAAAACAGTTTTTTCAACAACCGCCCTGACTGAGATTGTGGAATGAAAAACAGTATGAAGAAGCTAACCTATTTTTTTTTTTCTTATCTTGGAAAACTTATAATTGTAAAACTTGTAATTAGAAGTATAGAAAAATTCCGTTACATAATTTCTGTAACAAGCTAAACTCCGCCGCTAGCATTGCTTAAAGATAAGTCGACAATTCACATTCGCCCCGGGGACGACCTTTGACTTCGAAGGAAACTAGTTTGCTTTCATTCGCTCACTCACTAACGCCCCTTCTGTGTCGAGCCCCGTGCCAATGGTTGGAACGAACTTCAAGCAATCACCTGCAGCAAGCCCCACACCAATCGCTGTTCCCGGTAGGAAGATGAATGTAATGATTTCTCGTCTCACGTGCCATTTCGATTGATCAAAATTTCTTCAGGAAGGTAGCGTTTGACAATTCGAATTACCATTCATAATTATATTTTTTATCATTAACAATTAGGTATTTAAATGATCTAAAATAGGAAAAATATGTAATTCCCGTCAAAATCACCTTTTTTGCACAGGCAAAATTCTCTAATGGTTAACTGCAGTTTCAACTTGTTGGTGTGGTACATTTTTTTCCAAACTCCAACGTTAAAAATGAAAACCTGTGGCGATGGATAACTTTCCTACCAGATGTAGCATTTCATATGCATGGATTTCTTTCGCCATTTGCTTTAGATCTGCGCTGACATTAGTAATAACGATTCTTTGTAACTTTACTATATATGTGATGGTTGGATAATTACAAATAACATGACTTCAAGGATGTCATAATCAGGTCCGAAAAAATGTAAAAATGGAATAGATATGTGTAAGTATAAACTCATGAATGTAACCAGGATATAGATATATGAACCACCGTTTTACGAATGTAAAGTTATTCATGATCTATATCCAACCTTTCTGGCGTACAGATTCATTTCTGACTACAGTTATAGTGAATCACTAATCCCTAGAGCGCGCGCGCACACACTCACACTCACATGCATACACACACACACACACACACACACACACACACACACACACACACACACACACACACACACACACACACACACACACACACACACACACACACACACACACACACACACACACACACACACACAAACACACACACACACACACACACACTCACACACACACACACACACACACACACACACACACACACACACACACACACACACACACACACACACACACACACACACACACACACACACACACACACACACACACACGATGAACGTTCATACACACGCACACACACGTACATGTACACGCACACAAACGCACACACACACACACACACACACACACACACACACACACACACACACACACACACACACACACACACACACACACACACATAAACAGGGAGAGAGAGAGAGAGAGAGAGAGAGAGAGAGAGAGAGAGAGAGAGAGAGAGAGAGAGAGAGAGAGAGAGAGAGAGAGAGAGAGAGAGAGAGAGAGAGAGAGAGAGAGAGAGAGAGAGAGAGAGAGAGAGAGGCTTGTAGATGAGGCTTGTAGGTATAGGTAGACAAGTGATGTGGATAGAGGGGTAGGTGGCGAGAAATTCATTGTTATGAGTTGGGTGTTTGATAAACAACAGTTCGTAGGCAGAGGAATTGCACAATCTTGCTCCCCGCCTAAATGTTTACAAGCAGCTTATAATGTTCATTTTATGCTGATGTAACAACATGTAAACTAAGTCAGTGGTGCATTGATTTCGAGAGTGCATGAATAAGCAGTATTGCTAACGATATTTGTAATAGCCTTTCTGATTGGAGAAAGGGTGAAGGAGGAGAAAATTCAATTGGTTCACCAGAGAAAAAATTACGCCGTTAGGGGAGGATCTTAAATATAAAAGTAAAGATCATTGGACTGAAGAAATCATGATGTCATTGCAGAGCTGACCTAGTAAACAAATTGAGGATTCTCGACGGGAGTCTCTTGGTGTAACTCAGAGAACTAAGTGTATATATTCGGGAAGAAGAGAAAGAAAATTAAGCTCAGTTTAATTCTCCTCTCCTAGAGTAATAATGACGGAAACAATCTACAAATGAAAGTAGAGTGACATTATCATACGCAAGAAAGAAAGTGAAAGACGTTCTATAAGAAAGTAAATACACGAAAGAAGGGCGACACATAGAGACGACAACACAGAGGAAACAGTGGAGGAGACGGAGCTAGCAGTGGCGGCAGCGTGGGATGAAACAGACAAAACGTAACGCTATTATTGAAGAGACTGGTGATTGAGATTAGACCAAATACTACACCTACAGGACTTAGTGAATGATACGACTACGAATGTACGGGTACACCAACCAATTACAGGCAACTACAACCACGCAGTGCACGCAACCACAAACACGCATTGTATGCTGAATACGAGGGGACGACTACAAACAACAGTGAACGAAAGGACTACAAAGGGGTGACTACAAGCAACAGTGAACTAGAGGACTACGAGGGGAGTACAACGATGACGAGATAGTAAATGAGGGAGTACTAGAAAATTGAGGATGACGTACTTGTTGGGATGACTACAAAGAAGGCAGTCGATTCAAATCGACCTTAAAAACACTGAAGGTATGAATACGGGAATTTTGCATCACGAGGTTCAGACCTCGAACATTAACATTCCCAAAAATTCAGGGGAAGAAGAAGAAAATACAGTGGGAGTTAATAGGTTTCTCAGTCTGATCGACACTGTAATTGTTACTTAAATGTCAGATGAATAAATTAAAACAGAAATTTAAAAGAAAATTTAGACATTGAGAAGGGTAGGGCTAGGTGTATAATAAATTTCGAGCAAATGGAAGATATCAACCATTATGAAGTTTATACGTAGGCATTCATTAAACATTTTAAGTCAAAGTGTGATCAGAATCCTATCAAGTCTTTGGTTAGAATGATAAAGAAAATAAAAACAAGTGAAACTAACACAGAATATTTAGCAAAGTTAGACAGATGGTCTGAGGACATGATTTCTATGTTGAAGGATTTAGATTAGAAAGATCTAGATCTAGCCACTCCCACCAGTTCCATCCCCTACATACTCCACTCCCCTCCACCCTCTTCCCTCTCTCTCATCTTGGCATCTCCTGGATAACGGGTCATCCCTGTATCTTGTCCACCGCCCTGGGTCAGAAGCAGTGTCGCATAACACACCACATCCACAGGAAGGACGCTTCATTAATTCGGCGATCCCCCCTCTCCGTCCCCTTATGCAGAAAATGAAAAAACGGGAAGAAATCCTGTCGGGCTGCGTCAATTTATTTCTCATACATACTCCCTCACCCCTCATACCTCACACACTCCCCCTTATGCATCACAGCATCATCCATACACAACCCTTCTCTATTCACCCCTATCATCTGTCCTCTCTCGTCCTTCCTCAACAGACATTCCTCTCTTTCCCAATGCCCCTTTTAACCCGTCCATCCATCTCATACTAGGACCCCCCTCATGTTCACTCCTTCCACCTCTGCCTTCCAAACCTCTTTTACTAATCTTTCTTCACTCATTCTTTACATGTGTCCAAACCATCCCAATACTTTTTCATCAACCCTATCTCCCAACTCTCTTTCCACCCCTGTTATCCTCCTCACCTCCTCATTTCTCACGCTATATAGCCTAGTAACCCCCATCATACTTCTCAGACACCTCATCTCAAACACATTCAAATTCCTTCTCTCTTTTTCTCTTGTGTTCCATGTTTCTACCCCGTACAGTGCTGTCGGCACAATCACTCCTTCATATAATCTTTTTTTAGCATCCATTCCCAAATGTCTATTTCTAATTACATTTTTAATCCCCCAAGGCATTTACTCGCTTCTCTCAACCTACATTCTACCTCCACCTACCTTTCCAGTCACATCTGAACCCAAGAATCTAAAACTATCCACTTCCTCCAGTCTTTCTCCCTTAAAGGGAAGACATACTGGTTTTTGAGCGAAATTTTTTGAAATCCATGAAATTGTGTTAAACACTGAAAAATCCTTCCATAGTCTGGGAATAGTCGTGCAAAATTTCAAGATTATATCTCTTCATTTTATATGTTTTTTAAACGTTTAAAGGGCCTGGGCGTGGTTTGTTTACATAAAGACCTTTAACTGTAGCATAACAGTTATTCTGTTTTTACGCCGTCTTTTTACGATGTCCCGTTATTTTTTTATGATATTACTTAGTTCAACAGTCTGGCTCTATCTGGCATGTTTTTCTTTACCCATCTGATCTGATTAGCCTCAAACAGACCCTTCAGTCACGTGTCATTTGTCCAGAGTGCATTCAAAGTTAATTATCGCGTGCTTTCACACTTTATTTTGCCTTATCTATGTGAATATTTAGCTTCCAGTGATTGAAATAATTTAGAACAATGCCTAAAGTGAAGAAACATATACGCCAGAGACATAAAAATCTTGAAATAGCGAGAGAGAAGGCGAGAAAGCTAAAGAAAGTGAGTGTTGAAAGCGAGTGTGTGGATGTGGCCAAATCTGCTGAGTCAACTAGTGCACAAAAAAGAAAAGGTTTGGTTTTAGAGACTGATACAGTGAATCTAAATAGTGTAAAAAGAGAAAATATTATTACTTCTAAGGATGACATAACAGAATTAGTCAAGAATGTTGTGTGTAAGGGCTGTGGTGGTAGTGAAGTGAACATAAAATATACTAACCACCAGATAGATACTTATTATACAGTGAAATGTGAATGTGGACATATCATATTTGACAATACTTGCCAAAAACCTGAAATGAAAAAAGGTGAAAAATATTATCCCTGTCTGCTCGTTTACTGTATGATGTTATTGGGAATAGGTTATGATGGAGCAGATAAACTTTTTTTTTCTGAATATTCGTACATTTACCCAAACAACGTACATTCGTTATGCAAAATTTATTACGAAGATTGCTCTAGATAATACAGATAAGATTCTAAAAGTGTGTAGAAATAAGGTCTATGAACATAAATTGAAGAAAGAGGGTGGTTTGGTTGGTGAAAAAGTGAATGTGGATGTGACTTTTGATGGGTCCTGGCACAAGAGAGGCCATAAGTCTAATTTTGGAGTAGGGGCTGTTATTGATGTGGATCTTGGGTATGTAATTGATTATCAAGTTTGTTCGAAACTGTGTGATATGTGTAAAAGTAAGCGCACCCAAATTAAAAATGTGAAAGAAGAAGAGAGAAAGGACAAGGAGGCAGAGTATGAGACTTGGAAAGTTGAGCACAAGAATGTTTGTGATGTGAATTATGAAGGTGCCTCAGGTGGCATGGAGAAGAAAATAGCAATAGAAATGTGGCAAAGATCTGAAAATCTAAGGTATAGAACATTTGTGTCAGATGGTGACAGCACAGCTTATAAGGCTGTTTGTAGTCTAAATAATGAGAAAGGCCCATATGGAGAAGAGTGCAAAGTTGAGAAGCTAGAATGTGTAAATCATGTATCGAAAAGGTTGGGAACTGGTTTCAGGAATGCAAAACAGACAAGTAAAGGAAAAATGGGAGGGAAAAACAGACTAACAGATGCAGTGATTGACAACCTGCAATTTTACTTTAAATTGTCCCTGAAGAGAAAACTAAACACAACACCTGAGGAGAGGAGAAAGAAAATCTTGTCTACTTTTTATCATTGCTCATCAACAGATGACAACCCTCAGCATCATATGTGTCAACAAGGCTCTAGTAGTTGGTGTTTTTATAACAAGTCACTAGCCAATAATGAAAAACCAAAATCCCACAATAAAATGCTAGTCTATTTTCGCCTGGAAGAAAAGGGGTTGGCCCTTGTAAAGGCAGTATATGAGAGACTTACTACAGATGAAATTATGAAAAAGTGCCTGCCAGGTTTGACCCAAAATAGAAATGAACATCTTCATTCACGTATATGGCGAATCTGCCCCAAGCATAGACCTGCCTCGGCTAGGATGGTTAAATTTGCATCTGCAGTTGCAATATCAGCCTACAATGTGGGTTACCTCAAGAGTAACATTGTCAGCTTACTTGGGGCAGAATTCACTACTTCCATAGAGAAATATCTTATAAAGAAGGACAAATATATGGACTCCCCAGTAAGAAAGAAAATGAGGAACGATAACCTGAGGCATGGGATGAAGAAGAAGGTGCAAGATTACCTCGCAGGTGGATTTTAAGGACTGCACCACACATCACAACAAAAAACGCCTGTTTTCTAAAATGTAAGTTATTCTTGTTTAATTTCTAACTGTTTAGCCATTTCTCAACCAATTTACTTTATTCTTGTATTGATCTGTTGGTTATTAATTTTTCTTTCTAATGTATTGGACAGAAATTCATTATCAGTTATTTTTTAATAATTTTATTTTGCACAAACCGCTGAAAAAGTGTCCAAATTAAGCGACTCTGTTAATCTTTTTTTTTTTTGCCCAGTTATTATTACATATACAAAATAGTTAATACAAGTTGTTGGGGTATCTTTCATGTGTTTACACACCAGTTTTGAAGAAGATAGGAAAAATATTTTTGTCGTTTTGAGCGACTATCGAAAGGCTATTTTTTATTAATATTTTTTTATTATTATTTCCTTTCCATGTACCATCATGAAACTCTCTACACACGTGAGTAGGTACAATACCTTGCTTCTATTAAAATTGGAAGCTTATAAGCCTGTATTTTGATGCCCTACCAAAAAACCGATATATCTTCCCATACTCACTTCCAGCCTGCTGCCACTCTCTCCCCTTGTACATCTCATCACCTTACTTTTACCCACATCTGTCTTCAACTTCCAATTTTCACACATTCCCAAACTCTGTTACTAACTTCCTCAATCCTTCCTCTGATCCTGCTACAAGCGCAGTGTTGTCAGCAAACAAAGGGTGGTTTATCTCCCACTTTTCTTCATTTTCTTTAACCATCTCCAACCCCCTACCCACTACCCTTGAATTCACCTCTCGCACCACTCCATCCATGTATAGATTGAACTGCTGGAGCGACATAACACATCCCTGACAAAGTCCCACCTTTACCTTAAACCATTCACTCTCTCCATTTCTAATCCTAACACAAGCTCTACTCTTGACTGCTCTTAACAGCTTTCCTCCTATCTCATATATCTGCAATACCTCCTACAGTACCTTCCTATCTACCCCGTCATAAGCCTTTT
>NC_134789.1:26883123-26893123 GCF_046742065.1 Oratosquilla oratoria
GACAGATTTGTGAAAAAGCTATAGGAAAAGGTAATGATGTGTTTGGGGCTTTTATGGATCTGGAAAAGGCTTAGGATAGGGTAGACAGGAAGGCACTGTAGGAGGTATTGCAGATATATAGGATAGGAGGAAAGCTGTTAAGAGCAGTAAAGAGTTTTTACGAGAGTAGTAGAGCTTGTGTTAGGATTAGAAATGGAGAGAGTGAGTGGTTTGAGGTAAAGGTGGGACTTCGTCAGGGATGTGTTATGTCGCCCTGGCTGTTCAATCTTTACATGGATGGGGTGGTGCGAGAGGTGAATGCAAGGGTAGTGGGCCAGGGGTTGGAGATGATTAAAGAAAATGGAGAAAAGTGGGAGGTGAGCCAGTTGTTGTTTACTGACGACACTGCGCTTGTAGCAGGATCAGAGGGATTGAGGAAGTTAGTGACAGAGTTTGAGAAGGTGTGAAAAAGGAGGCTGAAGATAAATGTGGGTAAAAGTAAGGTGATGAGATGTACAAGGACATAGAGTGACAGCAGGCTGGAGGTGAGCATTAAGGGTGAAAGACTGGAGGAAGTGGATAGTTTTAGATACTTGGGTGCGAATGTGGGAGGAAAGGGTGGATTGGGGGTGGAGGTACAATGTAGATTGAGAGAAGCGAGTAAATGCCTTGGTGGGTTGAAAAGTGTAATGAGAAATAGACATCTAGGAATGGATGCTAATAGGAGGTTATATGAAGGAGTGATTGTGCCAACAGCTTTGTACGCGGCAGAAACATGGAACATGAGAAGGAGTTTGAATGCGTTTGAGATGAAATGTCTGAGAAGTGTGATAAGGGTTACTAGGCTAGATAGAGTGAGAAATGAGGAGTTGAGGAGGAGAACAGGGGTGGAAAGGGAGCTGGGAGATAGGGTTGATGAAAGGGTATTAGGATGGTTTGGACACATGGAAAGAATGAGTGAAGAAAGATTAGTAAAAGAAGTGTGGAAGGCAGAGGTGGAAGGAGTGAATATGAGGGGGGGTCCTAGGATGAGATGGATGGATGAGGTGAAAGGGGCATTACAAAAGAGAGGAATGTCTGTGGAGAAAGGACGGGAGAGGACAGAAGATGGGGTGAATGGAGAGGGGTTGTGTATAGATGAAGCTGTGATGCATGAGGGGGAGTGGGTGGGGGGATGGGGGTGAGGAAGTATGTATAAAAAAAAAAAAAAAAACGCAGCCCGAAGGGATTTCTCCCTGTCCTCTCCTTTTTTGCATGAGGGGGCGGAGAGGGGGGGTCACCGAATTTATGAAGCGGCCTTGCTGTGGATGTGCTGTGTCTTGCGACACTGCTTCTGACCCAGGGCAGTGGACAGGATGCAGGGATGACCCGTCATCCAGGAGGTGCCGAGATAAGAGGGAGGGAGGAGGGTGGAGGGGAGTGGAATATATAGGAAATGGAATGGGTGGGAGTAGTTTCTATGCCTTTTTCTTTTTGGCTATCCCCCATGTAGGGGGAAAAGCCTTTGATATATATATGTATATATATATATATATATATATATATATATATATAGATATATATATATATATGTATGGAGAAAAGACAATGGTGCGGTAGGTTTCTCGGTCCACAGGAAAGCAACAAATAAAAATAACCTCATTCACTGCTTTTCGGCACATAGTGAAAGGATAAAGAGCGGAGTAATAATTGTATTTTTTCTCAGAGTGTTCCGGGTATGCAGTAAAGGACATATCGACAGAGAGGTCAACTTAATTTTTGAAGTGTTCTCAGGACTTAAGTATCCAGAAGGGTTACTCCATATTTTAAAGAAAATGGCGCTTAAAAATAAAAAATAAAAGAATGAGATAAAGGAGACTAACGAAGGTGGCTTCTTTGTAGTTCCCAACTCCAAATACATAGAAGAGATGGGACATTTACTCCGCAGAGCAGGGCTGAAGATTTCCAGGTCATCCAGTACGAAGACATGTGAAATAGTGAGAGGTAAGGGTAGAAGAGAACATAATAACAACAGCATGGTTTACAGAATCCCATGTGGTGGCTGTGACCTGAACTACTTTGGAGAGGCAGGAAGAGGCCTACACAAGCGGATATACGAGCACGAGAGTGACCTGAGGGCCCACCGAACACCAAACGCCTTGGTGGTTCATGCGGAGAGATATGGACATTTACCCAACTGGGACGGAGTGGAAATATTATAACAAGGATTAGACAAGAAAAAACAGAAATAGTCGAGGTGGCTTTCATAACATCCCAGCGCTGCTGTAACCATCGGGATGGTTTTATTAAGCTGTCCAAAACGTTCGGCTGGATGGTCCTACGGGAGTTGAAGGGTACGAGATGGAGGGATAGGATGGGTTAAGGAAGGAACGCTGAATGATCCCAGGTATAAATTGTTGATTTTCTGACAATGTTTGTACACTCTGAAGAAGCTCTGTTAAGAGCAAAACGTCAATAATTAAAACTTTAACGATTCTTGGTGTTTATCTCACCACCCTACCAATCATATATATATACATATATATATATATATATATATATATATATATATATATATATATATATATATATATATATATATATATATATATATATGTATATGTATATACATATATACATATATATGTATATATATATATATATATATATATATATATATATACATACATACAGGTAGACAAGCAGGCAAGCAGGGGAGCAGGTAAGCACGTAGTTAGACAAGCAGACAGGAAGGAAGCAAACAGGCAAACAGGCAGACAGTCAGGAAGTAGGTAGGCAGGCCCATTGGTACACAGACAGGCAGGCAGGCCAGCATATGATATTGAAAGTTGTTGCCTAATTATACTGGTAGAGAAAAAATGAGGAAGTAGTTGTTGATTGTGAATATATGATGGAGTATCTTAAGGTTAAGTACAAAGAATAGACGAAAGTATATTAGGATTCTTTGGTGATTGGTGATTAGGCTAAGGCGATTAGTTGACGAGGGAGTCTTAAGAAGACGAATCAGGAGGAGTAGAGATGGAGGAGGGTAGGAAAGTGAGGGGATGAGGAGAGGGAGGCGGAGCTTAGCTCGGCAGGAAAAGATTAGAATGATGGAAGAAAGGAGACTGCTCTTTTTGCTTGTAAAGGAAGATTTAGGATGAGGAAAATGATAAAGATTTGGGAAGATCGGAGAAAAACAAGTTATAAAACAAATATTACGGGTCTGGCAAAGTAAGAAAAGAAAAAATATAAAAGAAAGGGTTTTCGAAAAACGAAGAATTTAAGCATGAGGGAAATTGAAAGAGAAACAATAAAGAAAGCTGAGTTCAACTTAGAACAGATAAAATACGAAGCAAGAGAAAAAGGGAAGAAAGAAGAGAGAATGAAGAAATGGCTGAAAAGCCTGCTAACGTCAGTGACAATGAAGCCCAGCACAAATTAAAGGGAAAGACACTGGAAATCGATTTTTTTTTTTTTTTTTTTTTTTTTTTTTTGAAAAGGTTGGACGGAGGACATTAAGGTTGCGAAGAAAGTGACGACAGAAGAAGGATGGCTAAAGAAAAGGGGTTTGTTTTTAGCGTCAGGCAACAAAAGTGTCCAAACAGACTGACAGTGCCGAATTTTAAGCCATTACTGGTGTAGCAAACAAATAGTTTATAACTTGTCTAATCCACAATTATTCTATTATAACAGATTGTATGCAGTTATTAGCTAATAATGATGTCAATTTAGCTAGATAAGTTCTTACATTACACTGAAAGCTATTGCTGACTAATTTATTTATTTTTTTATTTTACTAATCGTTCTTAAACTCATTCATCTTATCTTGTCTGGCTTCGAAATAATTCTAATTGATTTGTCTGATTTTACATACAAATTGCAAAACACGGAATTTTTGTAACCAAATGCCTCGAACTTCATAGTCTTGTTTCTGTGACAGGTGGTAGAAACTGAAGGCTGTTTTTTATGTAGACGCTCTTCAGGTTGATGGCGCCAGTAGTGCTGTGATCTACTATAAGTGAGAGAAGAGGAGTCTAATGCACTTAAAAATATAGAGAAGAGGGTACACTAGAGTATAATTTTGTTAAGAATTTATGGATTAGAGTTAATTTTGTGGAAGTGAAGCAGAAAAGGACGTTAGGGAATGAATTATGCTGGATTTTGTAAAGATTCTTGGAACCAAGAAATTGGCAATATAGAGAAATAGGGCTTCCATTTCACTCCTTAGCTAATGAGGGGATAGTCTTCCGCTGAGTAAAATCTTCTAGAATATATGAGACGTAAAATGCTACAAAAGAGTTCAGATACATTTACCTCTTCCATTGTGGGGGTGAAGAAAACCATCCGCCGACAGGCAAAATATAGTCAAAATTTGTAAAGTTTAGCAAATGTGTTAAGATTGTGGTGAAAGGGTTGAAAAGTAACAAGTTAGGAGGCTGTGACTATTTCGGTGACTAAGTTCTAATCGGTAAATGATTGAAATTTCTTTAAGAAAACCGTAATAAGAGTAAAAGAGTATGATAACTGATATCAGAATAAGAAGGAATGGTTTAAGCAGAGAACAAAATTGTGTCATAAGGGATTAGGTTGGCGAGTAACAAATGTGAATGAGAAAATAAAAGATCAGGTTGTGAAGAGAATGAGGGGTTAGGACTTTCGAAGAAGTTAGGGTCTCAAGAAGACAAACTGAGGTCAGAAGGGATCAGGGAGAAACATTATGGGTCAGAGTGATTAGGGCTGGGACGGGAGTGGCAGGACGAGGCTAAGACGATCCGAACAAGGTCAGAAGGAGTCGATGTTATGGCGATTAGAGAAGGGCAGAAGGGGCCGGACGAAGGACACTGTACGTCTGAAGCGTTTGGATTAGAGACATCGGGGGGTCGGATCAAGTAAGCCAAGTCGGGGACTGCCAGCCAGCTGGAAACAAAAATGAAATAAGAAATGGTTAGTTCAGACAAGATCAGCAGAGGGAAGAAAGACGGGCAAAGTGAGAAGAGGAAGGATTCGAAAGGAAATAGCCAAGAATGATTTGAGAAAGATGCGACCATGTTAATGGGAAATGGGCATTAACGGAGGAAGACAAGAGACAACATCAAAGGATAGCGTGTATGCAAGAAAATCAGTCATGAGAACAAAGGATTTTAGGAGACTGTCACGTTATTTGAAGGAGAGCTGTTCTCTTTAGAACTGAGATGGATTCATGCAAAATATGATCATGAGATGATCCAAAGAACAAAGGCTCTGTGGGAAAATATATAAAGGGATACTGCGAAAAGGTCTCGAGGGAAGAAAAAATATATTCAAGAGAGCGGGAACGCATAGAGAATCAGAGGGATCAGGAGACAGAGTTAAGAGGAGCCATAGCGTAAGGAACGAGAAGGAAAATGAAAGCAGAATGAAATGGGAGGAGAAAAACCGAAGGAAAGGGACGGAACGAAAACGGAATAATGGAAGGAATGCGTGAGACTAGGAAATTGGATTGAATTCAAGTTTAATCTACAGAATAGTTTTGTGACGTTCTACATAATCGAAGACTTTATGTTGCCCTTTTTCCAGAGACTACTGAGACATTCTTTAAACATACCTTGGAGGTCAGGTCAGTGTATGTTGCCTTGATATATACCTTTTATGAGCCGCACTTAGGCTGCATGGCCTTCTTTGCCCACTTTCCTTTTATCCATGCTTTATACTCATTTTATCTTTCTTCACACATACATCCCTTCCCTTCCCTCCTCCCTATATTGTAGTTATTCCTTACCTCTATTCATTTCATCATCTTGTGTATATTTTGCTGTTCTCTTTGTCACAATCCTCTGACATCAGTTCCTTTTACGTTCCTCCTTTCACGAAAGTCTGACTGGAAGCTTGCTCAGGGCTTAGTGAGTGCGGCTATGGGGGTTTTAACGATATTTGACCCTACTGATTGAGTGGTTGATTAATTGACTGACTGATTGATTGATTGATCCTTGTATTGATTCCTTCATTGAATTAATTCACTCATGCATTCATTTGACTGAATGACTGATTAAATGACTGACTAGTTTCTTCTTTAGTAACTCTTTCCATTAAACATCTTTCCTCTACTACTTCCATCCTCTACAATACCTTGCTCTCCTTTCATCTTATCATTTCTGTTCACCAATTCTCTTAATCCTTCTCCTCTTCATTTGATTTTCTCATTTTGTGTGGAAATCTTGATTCCCAACTAGCTTTACATTTCCTTATATTCAATTAATCTTTTTATATGTATATTGCAAGATATTTTTCTCCTTGGAACTTAATAAGTCTTCTTTTATCGTTCCTTCCGTTGTCATTTTTAAAAATCAAACATCTTAAATTTTTCTCTATTTCTATTTTTCTTATCACATAAACTATTATCTCTAATGTCTCTAAAAAATTTATTCACCATGTTATATCCTTTTCTCATTCAAAACTGAAAGAGCTTTGATGTAATTTCTTGGATCCCTATATTTCTTTGATTTCGCATGATGTGTTCCTTTATTCAGAAAATTGTAAAGTCTTGCTAAGTGTTTCAGCAGGAGACGCACCTTTTCTTCATAAGAGCATATAAAGTCGATGCAAGACTTTTATGTATCAACCTTTAACAGTCACTGCAAAGCACGAAGCGCACTTCTTTTTCCTTCACTATTTCTCTAAGAAAACATATTTTTCCTCATATTGCCTTTCGTATCTTATTTCTTAGGTCATCTAGTGTCTTTATAACAGACAGTAATCATTCAATTTCTTCACAACATTGCAATTTAAAACTATTCAAATTTAAGTAAATTTGAAAAACAATATAATATACGAGATATGTTCATTACCAACATAAGAACGATGCAGAAAATATGAATATCAATATCAAAATTAATATTAAAGCAACTCTCATATCGCATAAGTAAACAATTTGGTCATATATATATATATATATATATATATATGTATATATCTATATAAATATACATAAATATATATATATATATATATATATATATCTATATATATCTATATATATGAATATCTATATATATATATGAATATGTATGTATGTATGTGCAACACTGAATGGGTCTCAGTGATTAGAGATACATTTTAACAGCCACAATGCACTTTAATTCTAAGCCATGAACATTGGGAGACCCAATGGAGGCCACAAGCAGAAATTGAAATGCGGTACTGCCGAGGACTCGAGCTCAGCGATCACATGACAAGTGACACAGTGACTTAGTTAGTAAGTCACTGCGTCACTTGTCATGTGAGCGCTGAGTTCGAGTCCTCGGCAGTACCACATTTCAATTTCTGCTTGTGGCCTCCATTGGGTCTCCCGATGTTGATGGCTTAGAATTAAAGTTCATTGTGGTTGTTAAAATATATATATAAAGATTACAAAGGATTACAAAGGCGGAGCATGCCGACAGGAGACCTTTTGATCCATATCTAGGTCGGATGCAAAAAAAAAAAAAAAAAAAAAAAAAAAATCATATTAATAATAAATTAAAACTATAACAATGTAAATAACAATTAAAATACATAAATAAATGCATTGGTATAGTTGAATAACAAACAAACAGGTAAATAGTAAATAATAATAAATTGACATATAACTAATAATAAATGAAAATCAGACAGACAAATTATAACAAAACAAAAACAAATAATATAACATAAATTATAATAATTACAGCATCTTACTTAGGTATTTATCTAAATGATTCTTAAAGCTTCGAACTGAACTACATTGCACTACCTGTGCAGGAAGTTTATTCCATTCATTAACTACACGGTTGGCAAAGTTGTTTCTACCTACTTCCAAATTGAATCTATTTCCGGACAGTTTGAGACCATTGTTTCTTGTCTGATTCTCATTCAATGTGAAAATTTGGTCACTTTTGATGTTGTCAATTCCCTTTAAAATCTTAAAGACCTGTATCAAGTCACCTCTGAGTCTACGCTTTTTTAGGGAAAACAGATTCATGTGCTTAAGTCGATTTTCGTATGATTTATTTTTGATATTTGGAATCAGTTTTGTGGCTCGCCGTTGTACTTTTTCCAGTCTGTCAATGTCTTTAATGAGATTCGGTGACCATACGGAAACAGCATATTCCAAATGTGGACGAACTAACGATTTATATAGCTTGTTAATGAGTGATGGACTTTTGAAATCAAAAGATCGCGCAATCAATCCCAGAATCTTATTTGCTTTCTCAGAGGCTGAAATACACTGCTTGGATGATTTGAGGTCGTTACTGATAATTACGCCGAGATCTTTTTCACTATCCACTTTTGTTAACGAATTTCCAAATAACTTGTAATCGTACTTGCTGTTATTTTTACCTATGTGCATTACCTTGCATTTACTTGTGTTAAATTTCATTAGCCACTTTTCAGACCATTGCTGTAATTTATCTAAATCTTCTTGAATATCTAATTGGTTTGAGTGATCATTTGCCACTCCGCACAGTTTTGTATCATCAGCAAATTTGGAAACAGTAGATTTTAGTCCATGGTCTATATCATTTATATATACTATGAATAGAAGTGGCCCAAGAACGGAACCCTGAGGAACTCCACTTGCAACACTTTTCCATCCAGAAGTTTTTCCATTTAAAACAACTCTCTGTTTTCGACCTTTCAACCAATTACTAGTCCAACCTAATAGGCTACCACTTATTCCATGCAAAGCTAATTTAGTAAGTAGTCTTTCGTGTGGGACGGTATCAAAAGCTTTTGCAAAGTCTAGATATATTAAATCTATATTGTTTCTTTTGTCATAATTCGAGACAACTGTGTTGTAGAATTCGAGTAAGTTAGTCACGCAAGAACGTTTCCGTCTGAAACCATGTTGGCTATCATTTATCAAACGGTTACTTTCTAAATGATATTCGATAGCATCTCTGATGATAGTTTCCATTATTTTTCCTACGATCGAAGTCAAACTAATAGGCCTATAGTTATTTGGTTTCTTTTTGTCACCTTTTTTGAATATGGGAGTAACGTTAGCTAGCTTCCATTCTCTTGGGACATCTCCGGATATGATGGATTTCTTGAAAATAATTTCTAATGGAACAACAATCTCATTTTTCATTTCCTTTAAGATTCTTGGATGCCAACCGTCAGGCCCTGGTGTTTTATTAACTTTGAGTTTGTCTATACACCTTTTAATTTTTTCTTTTGTTATATTTACCGTAGTGAGTAAGTTTACCCCAGACTTTTCACAGGTTTCAGTTTGGAATTCACTTTGAGGCGTTTCGTTTACGAATACCGAGCTAAAATAATTGTTTAAGAGATTACACATTCCTTCATTTGAATATTCAAGTTGACCGTCAGCAGATAATAGTGGACCAATGTGATTCCTAACAACCTTTTTATCTCTAATGTAACTATAGAATTCTTTGGGATTCTCTTTGGATTTCTCAGCGATGTTCATTTCGTATTGTCGCTTTCTTTTTCTTATTGTCTTTTTTAAATCTCTCTGTATTGATACATAACTTTCATAGTCATTAGATGCACCCGAGCACTTATATTTCTTATAAGCCTGTCTCTTTTTAGCAATACTTTTTTCAGTTTCTTTGTCGAGCCACTTTGGGCGAGCCTGATTTGGGGGACGTCTGTCCTTAAAAGGAATGTAAGTTTGAATCATCTTAGTGAGCGTATTTTGAAATATTTCCCACATCTGATCTACAGGCCTTTCATTTAATTTTTCCTCCCAATATGTATATGTATATGTATATATATATATATATATATATATATATATATATATATATATATACATACATATATATATATGTATATATATATATATATATATATGTGTGTGTGTGTGTGTGTGTGTGTGTGTGTGTGTGTGTGTGTGTGTGTGTGTGTGTGTGTGTGTGTGTGTGTGTGTGTGTGTGTGTGTGTGTGTGTGTGTGTGTGTGTGTGTGTGTGTGTGTGTGTGTGTGTGTGTGTGTGGCCAATGATTTTGGCAAAAGCAAATATTGTGATTTTCTCATTAATCTGAGGTGTCATTAAGCGTATTTTTTTACTTTTCACTTCC